>NC_034015.1:279784-459482 GCF_000346465.2 Prunus persica
AAATATAAATCGGGTATAAGTTTGAGGACCATTTGAGTAATTTTTCCTTTTTTTAAGGACAAATGGTCTTGCTGTCAATTTTTTTCTTTTCTTTTCTGTTAAATGCAGGGGGCACAATGGTATTTTTGTATCATTTTTAATTTCCACCATCTAAATATTCCTTTCACCCAAAAAATAAAAATAAAAACTAAAAAACCTTCTTCCTATCCTCGCCATCGTAGGGAGTCTGGGTATGCTTTGTATGGGGGGAGCGCCATTAGTTGTTGCCGGAGTGGTATGGCTCGGTGTCGGGTGGAGGTTGTACATGGCTTTGTTGAATTGGAGGAAGGGAGATATATCATTTTTCGATGGGTGGTGGGTTATAATGGACTTGGCTTGGGGAGGGAGGGAGATATATGGATGGGGAGAGTTAAGTTGCAGTAGTGGGGGAGTGGGTGTGCCAAGAATTGCCCATGTACCCCAGGAGTGAAGCAATTTCTGATTTTGATTGTCAACATTACACCATGTGTCATGCACATGCTCAAATTTAACAGAAAAAGTTAACAAAACTAACGGCAGGACCATTGTCCTAACGAAACTAAAGTTGATGGACCACGTGAACGATTTTGGAAATTTAGGGACCAAAATGCGAATTGAGTCAAAGTTATGGGACCATTGAACCTAAAAACCTAAAGTATGGTCCAAAATATTTAAACTCCCTACAATACTCAAACCTTAGGAAAAAGTTGATCTTGACTTTTCAAATGGACCAAATATACCATATAAGCCTTGAAAATTCTAAAAATTACAATACTACCATAAAAGTCTCTTTTTTCTTTCTAAAAATCATAATGCAAGGATAATAATCGCGAACTAATCTCCCGTATTTTTAAATAAGCGTCAACTACAAAGGGGTTTCCTTGATGGTTATTAGTAAGTGTCAGGTATAAAGGGCTTAAATTGACTTTTTTATAAAACGTCACAAAACACTAGTATATAGTTGACGTTTATTAACTAGTGTCAAGGATTAGTAGAATAATTGATGGTTTTTCAATAAGTGTCAACTATGAAGTGTCAACTAAGGCCTATTTTCTTGTAGTGACGTTTGTTATTCCAAGTCTTCTTTTTTTTTTTTTTTTTTTTTAAAAAATAAATAAAATAAATAATTTTAAATCTTCTATGTAAGAAGCATTTTTACTCTATTCTCTAACCTATTTATCATAAAAATTTCATCTAATGGAAAATTTTCAATTCTTCACATAACCCAATCCTTGAACTAGCCATTATAATATGAAAAACACAGCCACTATAAATTATCTAACTCAAAAGAACAAAGAAAAGAACTCAAGAAGGAGTCCAAAGAAAGAAATATTCCAGAACAAAAAAAATAGGCAGAAAACCTAAAAATAAAAATAGAGAAAAATCTCAAAACATCTGCATAAAAAATTCATACCATAAAGTAGAGAGAAGAGAAAAATTGAGTACAATATTCAATAAAGTAGAGAGAATAGGAAGATTCAGAGATAGAGTGGTGATCTGTTGAGAAACACTGGAAACTCACTTCAGTTCGCTTGGGAAACACAAGACGAAAACACGCGAATGCTCTAATTAGTGAGCATACTATTTGTTCCCCCTTCCACACGGGCTTCACTAAGAACGCCTAAGGAGGTGTTTTTGATGGTAGTCCCCATTTAAAACTAGAAGTAGGTGAACCAAACATGGGCCTAATTTTAATCAAATCTAGTCCATGTCTGGGAGGTGTACCAAACGAGCCGTGAGGGGGCTAACCCTCAGGTGCTGGAGATGGCCTTAAACCATACAAATGAGACATGATTAACGTAAGACTATCTCCAACCATAAAAGGGCTAAACCTAAATTTCTACCATCCAGAATACAACTATTCATGTATTGCCATTTTATCAACGAAAGGAGAGTGAAAAAAATTGATTTTGGTGGGGTGTTTTTTTTTTTCACACTCAAATCATTTTGGGAAAAATTAGGGAAATAAAAGGTTGTCTAAATGTTGTCGTTGGATTGCAACGGCTACTACACCTGGGTGTGACAAGAGGAAGAAAGCCAACGTCCAGTGGCCTATTTTGTGATAAAGACTTCCATGAAACGGGAATAACACTATTTTGATATTCCTGGCCAATAACGCTATGATACACTTGATAACACTACCACATGACATAACATTATTGATCAGGGATAACAGAACCATGCTATCTCCATTGCAACTAATTTTTTCTCCTATTTTGCAGGTGTCATCAGGGCCGGTCCTGTTTCTAGAGCACATGGCCTCCTCTTTTCGCGCACAGTGGGCTCCCCCATTTATTGTCTGGACTGCAATCTTGGGCCAAATATTACCCCATTTTACAGTCAACTTAAAATTCAACCCCCTCCCTAGACATGGGCTGTGGAGATGGTTTTGGACTACATTTTAGGATTTTGTTGGGTTTGGCCCATGGTTGGAGATTCTCATTTCTCTCCCTCTCACTCCCTCTCTGCTTTCACTGTCGCTCCACCACCACCTGCATCGCCCAAGTCATCCCACAGCGCCCACAACGCCGTAGTATAAGAGACGCATCATCTTTTCATTCAATCCAATTCCCAAAATTCCGATGTTTCTTATGATGTGCTCTGCGGCTTGAGAGCTTGCTTCCTCCATCATTCATTCTACTGCCACGTCCACCAATGGCGAAGAAGTACGCGATGGCTAACGCGCCCCTCTCTGAGTTCGGCGTATTGGTAGCGCAATTGGAGTCCATAGTCGCCTCAGCATCCCAGCAGCCTCCGGAGGCACTCTTGTGCTTCGATCTCCTCTCCGATCTCATCTCCGCCATTGACGAAGAGCCCAAGGTCCCTCTCGCTCGATTTTCCTTCCACTTTTGTCCTACTCTTTCCTTTTCTTTTTTTTCTTACTCAGAATTTTACGCCTTACTTACATTCGTACGAATTAGGATTTGATTTGGTATATGTGTAGAGCGTTAAATTTGATTGATTAGATCCAGCATTTCTCGTGGCATTTCTCGTAAATAGTTCGAAATGGAGCGGCCGAGTGATGCATATCGACACTTGGATTGAAAATCTATTGCATTATAGTATTTATTGTGAATAATGGACAGATTTATGTGCGTATGGAGAACTATGACAGTTGGCGTGGAACTGATGAATTGCAGGAATCCATTTTGTTGTGGCAAAGGAGATGTGAGGACGCACTATATTCCTTGCTTATTCTTGGTGCTCGGCGGCCTGTCCGCCACTTGACTTCAGTTGCTATGGCGAGGGTTATAGCTAAGGGAGATAGTATTTCAATATACTCCAGAGCAAGCAGTCTCCAAGGCTTTCTTTCTGATGGGAGGAGGAATGAGCCACAAAAAGTTGCTGGTTAGTCTAAATGACTGGAACTATTAGTGTGTTCTACTTTTATGTGCATTTTTTTTCGGGTAAACTGATAATGTACCTCTTTGGTACATTGGATATATGGTCTAACTCATAACAAATGTTTCGATATTGTTTACAGATACGCTCTCTGTCAAGTATTGTGTCTATCATATAGTTGTCGACTTGTTAATTCATTGAATACTAGAAGATTTGTTCTTGGTAGTAGAAAGGAGTTTCTTTGGAGGGCTGTAATGTACTGCATGTTATAGACAATTTAGTTTGGAGAGACAACAGAGTTGGCCACATGTTCTGCTTTTGTATGATATTATAACTTGCAGAAACAATTTTTGTTGCTTTATATGAGCTAAGGGAATTTTTATTAAAGAAAGATTTTGTGATATGTGCTTGCCATCCTTTAATAGGCGTTTGAATGATTGAGTGTAATTAGCGTTCTTCTTTTTCTGTTTTCTTTCTTCTTTTTAATTTTCTTTTTTAATACAATTCTGTAGGTGCTGCACAATGCTTAGGTGAATTATATCGACATTTTGGGAGGCGAATCACTTCTGGTTTACTTGAAACAACCATTATTGCCACGAAACTTATCAAGTTTCATGAGGTATTTTAATCGTATCTGCAATCTTTTCTGTAATATTTTGGCTTTTCTTCCTTTTAATGGATATTTACTCTTTCGGCGATAAGTGAAACTTTCATCAAGAAATAAGTGGGAAGAATGAAATGTCTGTCAAATTTCGCACTGATTGAACAATGTGTCCACACTGAATTTTTTCTATTCCAACTAGTAAAGGACCTAGATTCTCCCCTAAAAAGTTGGAAATAATGGTCAAAATACTTTTAAATAATGGTTATTAAAATGTATTTGACCAAGTATCTTGTAGGCTTACGATATGGTTGAATATTGAAAAACTTTCCTATTATGTTTCCTTTTTGGGTTAAAATATTCCTTTTGTTTGTTCTGTTGTACTTATAAGTTGAATGCCATGTAACTCAGGAATTTGTGAGGCAAGAAGCTTTATACATGCTTCAAAATGCTTTGGAAGGCTCTGGTGGTAACGCAGGTTCTTCAGCATATACAGAGGCATATCGTATCATCATGCGGTTTGCAGTTGGTGATAAATCATTTCTTGTTAGAATAGCTGCTGCAAGATGTCTGAAGGCATTTGCCATTATTGGAGGACCGGGTTTAGGGGTGGCAGAACTGGACAGTTCAGCCTCCTATTGCGTAAAGGTAGATGATTTTATTTGCCAAGTGTTCTTTGTTGGTATTACTTTTGAGAGTTTCAGATTTCAATCTTTTAGATGCCAACTTTATAGTTCTGTATTTACCCATTTGGCCGCTGCTTATAGTAGGCCCTTGAGGATCCTGTTTCATCTGTCCGTGATGCATTTGCTGAGGCGTTGGGTTCGTTGCTTGCTCTTGGAATGAATCCTCATGCACAGGTCTGTATATGTTTACATAGTATTTTCTCTTCATATTTTAGAGTTTTCATCCACCTAGGTCAAATATCTGACTGCGATGTATTATATTGCTCCTAGGTTCAACTGAGGGGAAAAAGACCTTTTCCTCCAGCAAAGAAACTAGAAGGTGGTTTGCATAGGCATTTAGCTTTGCCTTTCACAAAAGGTATTTTTGTCTTTTTCATGCTAGTTGATTTGAAAGATTGTTTATGATTCCTGGGATTAGTAATACTTTTCACAATTTTTGCAATGTGCAGTTGGAGCTCGGTCAAAGGACGTCCGAGTTGGCATAACCTTGTCTTGGGTATTCTTTTTACAGGTAGATGCTGATAATGATTTCCTCTGGATCTTTTCTCTCCTTTCCCCAACTCCCCTTTTGTTGTTCTAGTTTGAATCCTGAGTAATTGAATTCCGTGTACCAAAAACCATTGTGAATAGCGAGAATTTTTTTGACAAGAAAAGTGATTATTTATTAAAAACTTCTTGTGTTATTTTTTTCATTGCATTTAACGTCCGTTATGTCTGGTATTTTTTCAAGTCCAAAAGTCACTTTTGGTCCATGTAATTTGGACTTCACCACTTTTGACCCTGTAGATTCAATTCCGTCAATTTTGCCATTGTAGTTTCGTATTTGTAGCAATTCGAGGACCTGTTAGAATTCTTGTCATTTCTTTAACGATGCAAGGGGCAATTTCGCCAACCCAAAACCCTTGAACGTAAAAGCTTGTTTGAAAGTCTCCCTATTTCATATTAAGGCTCGAAATTCAACCACTAATCCCAATTTTTGAAGAACCCTAACCCAAATGACCAATTTCAAGCCCTAATATGAAATTAGGGGAGTTTCAGACGAGCTTTTATGCTCAAGGATTTTGGGTTGACGAAATTGCCCCTTGCATCATCAAAGAAATTGACAGGAATACTAACTTGTCCTTGAATTGCTACAAATATGAAACTACAGGGTTAAAATTGACGGAATTGAAATTACAGGGTCAAAAGTGTTTGAAGTGCCAAACTACAGGGACCAAAAGTGACTTTTAGCCTTTTTTCAAATTGGAACTGAATGTTGGAGTCAGTGCTTGCATGTGAATCATGTCATATTTGTTTCCTCTTGTGCATACATGATCTGTATTGCTAATATTAGGCTTAGGTTTGGATTAAGGTGTGCAAAATAATCAAGCACCAAGAAAGCTGCCCAAACCGACCTTGCCCGCTCTGTTTGGTGTGTTGGACACCTAGTACTTGACGGTGTAAACTGACAAGGTATCATATTACTGACAGAAATATGATGTAATATGATACCTTGTCTTTCGAGCCTTTGAACTGAATAACATAGATTGCCAACCATTCCTGTGGAGGCATTTAGTTGATAAGATGCAATTTTTCACCTTTTAATTTTAATGGCAGAAAAACAAACATGTGTAAACAAACCCCATAATGGTAGAAAGTGAAACACTTCCCCCTAAGCTTCTTTTAGGGGAAAGCTGCTCGCTCATAAAAGGGCTCATGTTAACACACGTGCTGCTAAAATTCAAAATAGCACTTTTTAGGCCTACATCCCAGCTGAGCACCAGAGAGGCTAAACCAAGAAATATCAGAAAATAGTGGATCGTAATGGTTAACATTTGGCTGGGATTTTCTCAATCTCACCTGATTGGTTCGTTTATAATTCCATAAACCGATCTTACCTATGGCAGCCATAGTTTGGAGTGGGGTATGTAGTTATTTTACATTTCTGCCTGGGTAAGTAGTACTTATTTATTCTTTGGATTGTATACTGCAGGCAATTCGTCTGAAGTACATGCATCCGGATAGTGAGCTTCAAAACTATGCAATTCAGGTTATGGACATGCTTCGTTCCGATAGTTCTGTTGATGCCTATGCACTGGTATTCTTCTAAAAATTCATGGCCTTAAACTCTTTAACATAACGTAGATTCTCTTCTGAGCTCTGCCTTAGTAAAAAAGAATTTATCAAAACAAGTTTCACAAAACAGTCTTAGTTTAGAGGCTATGTTCTTTGTGTGAGTTCAAACTACAAGTTTCTTTATGCCTCCTGCATGAATAATGTAATATATTTGCTTTAGCATATTTGACAAATAAATACCGGTGCATTTCTAGAGAACTTGAAGGATGAAAATGCTCATGTATGAAGCATGTGATGTTATTTTGTTCTCTTTAGTTGCAGAATAACGATGGACTTGTCAGTATATGAAGCATTACAAGTTTGCTGCATCATGCATTTGAAAATTAAACTCTTATGTTCATGAACTATCTTGTTACTATCTAAATCTGATGGATCCATGATATCATTTACTGTAATGACTTCGTTGGTTGCTGATCTTCATGAATCTCCTTGTTGTTAAATATAAAGCTACTGACCCTTATCCCTCATTTGTTTTACTCAAGGCTTGTGTTCTCTATATCCTTCGTGTTGGTGTTACCGATCAAATGACAGAGCCAACGCAAAGGAGTTTTCTGGGTTTTCTTGGAAATCAGGTCTTCTAAAATGATTCCATTTGGTTTTTTGTTCTCATGGAGGTGTTCTTTCACTTATATATTCTGATGGCTGCCTATTGTACTATGCTATCTGTTGTAAAGTTAAAATTTTCATGAACCTTGCAGCTTATGTCTCTAGATGCCAGTCCTTCCATGAAAATTGCTGCTCTACGTACTGCATCATATACCCTGAAAACACTGGGAGAGGTAAGTGTCATTATAATGATGTATACTATGAATGCCAAATTTTAATGTTTTCCGGGTAAAGATTATGGTATTCACATATTTATCACCTGGGGAATTATTCCGTTAAATTATTAATATGCTATGCTGACCTTATCAGTAATATCTTGTACGTCTTTCTTGCTGATTGACATCATAGAAGGAAAGAACACTGTGTTGTTTAGTTGTTCCTGTTGTAGTTAATTAGTTACATTGTGCTTGCTCTATCTATTTGCAGGTTCCTGTTGAATTTAAAGAAGTTCTTGACAACACTGTTGTTGCAGCAGTATCTCATTCTTCTCAACTTGTAAGCTCTTGATTTCTTATTTGAAATTAAACATCTTTGGTACATCCAAAGGTTCTTATTATTCCCTTGATGGTCAGGGAGTTGTTTAAAATGTATTACATTTTATCACAATTGTCTAAGACTTGTTTTGTTCCTTAGTAATGTTTCAGTTTCAGACAACTCTTGATTATTATGCTTATGCATAGACTGTGACGGGTGTCATCTCGAGTGTTACTTTAGTTAGGCATGTTGATAGAATCAGATGTACAGTAGAGGCAGTTGGGCCAAGAAAACTTTTTGTGCATAGATAAGGGCAGTGTTGCTCTTTTAGTCTTTTACGTGCCTTGAGCTGTGTATAACCTATGCATTTCCTGGTCACATTTGTTTTTGCTTAGGCTATGTATTCTGATCAACCTATAAACAAGCCCTTGTAGTTTTGATATGTTTCTAGCTTTCTTGTTGTACATTGCTGTCACATTAGTCTTCTGTACTGTTGCATGAGGTTTGCTTATCCTCTTGTTATCAATATAATTGTTTCTTTTCAAACAAAGCCCATCAAGTTCCAGATATGCTCTAAGTCTGATTTTATTACTGTACTTCTCGAACTGATATTTTGGCTTGAGGTTCTGTTGCGTTTCAATTCTTGGTTTGATTGCATGTGGTTATGGTATGATTTTTGTTTTTGGTCCTATTGTTTAATGATTCAGACTATTGTGAAACTAGCTCTTCCACGTTTGTTGGACGTGTGTGGATATTGCTCATCGAAAGTAAGTGGGATAGTTTAAATAGGAAAGTCATTATTTTAAGTTTGTTAGAGGTTTTATATATATATATATATATATAGAGAGAGAGAGAGAGAGAGAGAGAGAGAGAGAGAGAGAGAGAGAGAAGGAAATTGTGGCACCAAGATAATCCCCATTAAAAAATAAAGTGGGATGCTGTATTCCAGGACTCTGGATTTCATATTCAAATAAACATCATAAGCGTAAGAAAGTTGGTTTGTTTAGCTATGAGCCTAGCAAAACAAAAATTTGGAAGTCAAGTTTAATTCAAATTAATCATCTTTGTTGAATCAGGTTTATGTATATTATCGGTGAAAAAGCGGTAGGAACTGGAATAAACAGTGTATTAGCAATAAATGCGCAAAACAAAAATTTGGAAGTCAAGTTTAATTCAAATTAATCATCTTCGTTGAACCGGGTTTACGTATATTATAGGTGAAAAGCGGTAGGAACTAAAATAAACAGTGTACTAGCAGTAAATGCATTATGTTATCCCCAGACTCTGAAAAGGAAGGGGTTGTGCAGCAGAAGAGTTATCCACGTCTTTCTGCATGATGACCCTATATATATGTAAATGCATTAACATCAGAGTATAGATAATTGGGACTGGAAATTCTCCGCGTCAGTTGCTATCTGTTTATAAAGATGAGAGTATGTGAGTCCATATAATGGCATACTGTAATGGTTCAGCTATCATCCATAGGATTTTTGTTCCAACTTGTTTCTCTCCAATTGACACCCAAAGGAAATTTGCATTTCTTGTTCTTGTTTTTTTACTTTTTTTAGTTTAATCTTTTCTTCTTGTTACTTGTTTTGGTTGAAGTGTTCATGTGAGTTGAGGCTCTTGCTCTCAATTGTTGTTTATTTTTTATCTTTTATTTATTTTGCAAATTGGTTTAACTGCAGCATTGATGTGAATGGCTTATTATGCATGATAACTAAATTATCTCGTCATGCCCAATGTAACGGTGTATAAAATTATGTGCTCTTTTCATTAATAGGATTTCTCCTAGTTGAATTTTGAATTGATAATCTTTGGTCAGGTACGAATTGAGGCTGCTTTGACATTGCGTGCACTGGCTGAGGTTGATCCCACCTGTGTTGGTGGTTTAATTTCTTATGGTGTGACCATGCTGAATGCTTTGAGAGAAAATGTGTCGTATGAGAAGGTGATGCTGTGAAGTTAACTGTTATGTCTTTCCAACTTCATTTTATTGTTTTCTGGTCAATTTATCCATTTTCTGATAATATATGTGACATATATTCAAGAGTGTGTTTCTTCACTATGTTGTTTCATGATTAGTAATATCATTATAAACACAGGGACTTAATTTTACAGCAAAGTTTTTAAAACTTTGACATAATGGTATACTCCTCAAGCAGCTTACTCTCAATCATCTGTTTAATATACATTTTTTTTTTTATGAAAAGAAAGGAAAATACTGTTCGCAGTCCCAGAATTTATCCTGCACTCCTTCTGTGAGTGCTTGAAAACAATAAAATATGGAGTTTCTAGTGCATAACAAACTTGGAGTGTGAACAGCAGCCGCGGAAAGAAAACAATAACCATAGAAACCCAAGGAACGAGAAGTCCACCCATTGTTCACTCAAACATTGTATGAACAGTGAAACAGCAACGTATCCCTTGGACACAGCTACTACCTCAAACAAATACACAAAAAGAATATAAGGAACTGGCTCGCAGTCCAGATTCAACCAGAAGAATGGCAGTCTTTAATTTCATTAGAAACTGCAGTCCAGAACGATGCACAAAATCTTAAAACCTATCCTATAAAAGTTAAAAAAGTATTACAAAGTATTATACAGGTCCACTTTTGCTTCTGAAAATCATTTCTTTTCATCTAAGCCACCCAAAAGATTGTGTTGTGTTACCATCTTAAGATAAGGGTCTGTTGAGTGAGCTGAGCTGGTTGTTTCTCTTTTGGTTGATGCTTCTACGTATAGTCTCCCAAGTAAATTACTGCTTGTTACCATGTTTTCTTGGTCCTTGATGAATTGTGCAACTTTTTGCAACTTTTTTTGAAGTACCAATGTCTTCAGAGCACAGTTTAAAGTGAGAAAGTCACTATTATGGATGTTGTGTCAGTAGAATAATGATAAACTTTTCAGTGTTATTTTTTATGAGTTGATTGTAAGCATTATTTGGAATGTTCTCTATTAACTATGATAACAGTTAAGTAGCTTGCTCTTATTTATGTTTTTCAGGGGAGCACTTTGCAATTAGAGCTTGATTCTTTGCATGGACAAGCTACTGTATTAGCAGCTCTGGTGTCCATTTCCCCAAAATTACCTCTTGGTTTCCCCGCTAGGTAATGGTGTCATCTTATTTATCAATACAGTGCGTATATCCATGGAAGGAGAGATCTATTTGGGACACACCAGTCATTGGTTGTCTGGTCCATATCTGTAATGTTTACATTTTACATTGCATCAATTGTTGGAGCAGTTTCGTTTTTTGTTGTTTTTACGTTCTTTTTTTATCTTTATGCCATATATACTGCCTGGCCTATTATCTTGGCCTTTCAATTCCACTGTTTTGTATTTGGTGATAGATTTATGTTGTTATGGTCATTGTTACATTCCACGCGTCCATTTCCTGTCACCATGAACTGTGGTTTCTTAAAAGCTAGTCTTTGAATGTCTCTCCCAGATTGCCCAGGTCAATTCTTGAAGTTTCAAAGAAAATGATAAATGAATCTAGTCGGAACCCTCTGGCAGCTACAATTGAAAAAGAAGCTGGGTGGCTACTTTTGTCATCCCTGTTAGCTTCTATGCCAAAGAAGGTAAAAGATCGTCTCTGTATCTTTTGATTTTTTTCACTATGCAATGTTCAGTCAAATCACCAATTCCATCCCTACCCTACTTTTACCTTTCAAGTCAGAGCCAAGGAGCCTGTATTCTTGAAATAAAAAGGAACTATTTGTAGTTAAGGGGCTCTTCTTCATGTATGCAGGAGCTTGAAGACCAGGTTTTTGATATTCTTTCCTTATGGGCTTCTCTCTTTACTGGAAATCCAGATGATGAAACTACCCAAACTGGAGATTTGATATGTAGGATTCGGTAAGCAATGCACTAATTTCTGTATGCTGGGTTATGTCCTTACTTCTAATTATCTAATGAATGTTCAAATATTCTATATTCCTCAAATTCTATCTCAGTTTACTGCACTTCCTGCATCTGTATCCAAACTCTTGAGATTATCAATGTATTTAATGCCATTGCAGTACGAGTGAACTGTCTTGCTGCCCATTCTTGGGCCAGGCTTACAGTTCAACATTTGGCTTTTTTACTTTGTTTGTGCAGTGAAAGTGTTGCAAATATAAGGCACATACTCTCTTATTAATTTTTGATATTTTTCTCGAAATATGAAATATCTTAAATGACCTATATCTGATTGTTTGTTTAAAGTTCAAGTGGTTGGTATAAGTTTTAAATTTTCCAAAAAACCACCAGTGTAACATATCACCCAAAACACTGTTAAATAACCCGCACGCTAGATCTTGTTCTTTGATGTAACCGACGGCAATAGACTAAACTAGCAAATATTAGAAAACTTAGAAACACCGCTCCTTTGATAAATATCAAAAACATGGCAGAACTTTTGCCTACGTCCAGTTGTGATTTCTCTAGGTAGAGAAATCACCGCTCCTTTGATTAATAATAGAGATTACAGAACTTTTGCAACCCTAGAACTAATCTCAAAACTCTCGGCTGTCTGGCTGTTTTTTCCCCTTAAAAAAATAAGCCTTGCCGCACCCTATTTATAGATATAGAGTTGGCTTACATATCCCAAGGCTGATTGAATTCCTATTTCTAAGTGGATTAGGAAATTACACTTATCCAAATCCAAATAGACTTCTAGAAATCCAAACCTAAATTGAATAAGGAAAACTGAAATTCTTTCCTAATCCCTCTAGGACAAGAATCGGCATACCTCTAATTTTCCTACAACAATCCTAAACCAACTAGGACATATTTGACAAGCCAAAATCCTAACAAACACCACATGTGCTATTGATCCAGAAAACATGTAAAACTTGTTCTTTGTCATTGGTTTGTTTGCGTCCTAATTGGGCTGTTGATTCTAATGGTAGAACTGATTTAAATGACTTATGCTTTTGTGAATAATTATATATCTCTGACTTCCACTTTCTCCTGTTGTAGCATGTGGTCTGCTGCAATTGATGCACTTACCGCATTTCTAAAATGCTTTCTTTCTCCTAATGATGTGAATAATGGGATTTTGGTTCAGCCTATCCTTGTATACCTTAGTAGGTAAGTTCATTTTGCAAGTTCAGTTTATCTCGATTTTGTTCTCTAGTGTATTCAATTCAATGCTGGTCCTGGACGCTATATGTCTTGCTGTTACAACGTTGCATATGCTTCAGTTGAAGTCAGAAGCTGTGTTACTTTTACATATTGTTCAAAACAATTTTCTGAGATGTGATGCAATGCAGGGCTTTATCATATATATCACTGATAGCGGCCAAGGAACTGCCAAATGTGAAGCCTGCTTTGGATATATTTATTGTCAGGACATTAATAGCTTACCAGTCTCTTCCTGATCCAATGGCATATAAGAATGACCACCCCCTGGTTCTTCAAATTTGCACAAGTCCATTCATGTAAAGTTAGCTGCCTATTTTACTGTCACATAACCTTGCATTTCATTTCTATTTTTCTCGTCTTGAAAAAGAGGACAAATAAATGTCAACTCCTATTTAAATTGTTATGTTTGGATTGACTTTTGTTGTTTTTGTATCTGACTTGTTTGTTCCTTGTTGCTAACATAAAAGAGAGGCTTCTGGATGCGAAGAAAGCACATGCTTGAGGTTTCTGTTAGACAAAAGAGATGCATGGTTGGGTCCCTGGATTCCCGGAAGGTAAATCTACCTTTCCACGGGCTTCTTCTAAAACTATTACTGAACGTTGTAATTTCATTTGGTCAGAGCTTCATGGCTAATGTCTATACAGTTTGACAACATTACAGTTTGGCTAATATTTCATTGTTTTAAGCCAGCTTCCAGTCATATTCTTCTTGGTTTCATTTTTTTTTTCAATTCATGTGATATTTGTTTCTTGGTAATTGTGTTTACTCAGGGATTGGTTTGAAGATGAACTTCGTGCTTTTCAAGGTGGAAGAGATGGCCTTATGCCCTGTGTTTGGGAGAACGATGTTTCTAGCTTTCCTCAGGTTTGTTTCGTTCTAGTTGATGGTTTGTTTACTGTTGTAAGTCAGATTTATTTATTTGTGCTTCTGTGAATATAATAAAGCTATTTAAGTCTACTCCTGTACTTAGGTTACTAGAGACATATTTCTGTCAATATAGATACTTACTTTTTAAACTTGACCATGAAGCCGGAACCCGTAAACAAGACACTGGTGAACCAGATGCTCCTCTGCTTTGGCCTCATGTTTGCTTCTCAGGTAGGGAAATGTGTCATATTTGGCCTTTTCTTATGAGTGACTGACTGGTTATTAACATCAGTTCGAATTCATATCCCAGGATAGTGGTGGGATGCTATCACTTCTTGGAACGATTGAGCAGTGTCTGAAAGCTGGAAAAAAGCAACCATGGCATGTAGCTAGCATAACCAATATATGTGTGGGGTTACTTTCGGGATTTAAGGTGCTGGTTCTTCTTTTCTATCTACTATATCGTACTTCGCAGGGTCTGACCTTAATTCATGTTTGAATGCTTTCGTCAGGCTTTGCTTTCCTTACGTCTCCAGCCATTATCACTTGAAATACTGAATTCAGCACAGGCCATATTTCAGGTGCCTATTTGTCGTAAGATACTGAGATATGTTAGTGATCAGGAAAATATCGTACTCACATCTGTACTGATATTTGTATCCTGATTTCACAGAGTATTCTGGCAGAGGGAGACATCTGTCCATCACAACGTAGGGCTTCATCAGAATGTCTTGGTCTTTTAGCTCGTCTTGGAAATGATATCTTTACAGCAAGAATGGTTAGTTCATTTCAGTGTGAAACATCACCTATGTTCTTTAAATGCTGTCATGTTGCTGACCATGCATCTTTTCATTTTCTAAGTGTGTTCTCAGTTTTCTTTCAGATTTTTCTCTCCTCTCTCTCTCCCCCTAACAACACCCCCCCCGCGGGGTGCCTTTGTCCCCTTCACCCCTTCCCTCTCTGATTCATTGTTTTGGGTCACAAACAGACTAGATCTATGCTTGGTGACCTAACTGGGGCAACAGATTCAACCTATGCTGGATCAATTGCTTTTGCTCTTGGCTGCATTCATCGCAGGTGACATATTGAACTTCTCAATTTATTTTTTCGCATTATTTTGTTGGCGTGGACAGCTGTGTTTTTGTTAGTTGTATATGATTCTTAATAGTTATTTACGTCTCTTTGTAACTTTCATCTTTTTATTATTATTTATTGAAAGTATGTTTGTTTCTTATAAAAAAAACATAATTATTTACATCTTTGAATATTGTGCTTGAAAGTGATAGCCAAGTTTGTTTCACATTGAAATTGATAATATATGGTGGCACTAAGAGGACAGAAGCAGGTGCTCTGAGTTGGTCCATAAGCAGCATCTAACTCTAATTAATGAAATGTCTTAATCATTTGAGACTCTTTGAGAATTACTTTGTGTCCACTGCATTTTCCCTTTAGGTGTCAATTGCATATAATTACCATTACATTTCCACTATCCGCATGAAATTGGAGAAGATATATCAATGTCGAGCTGACTCAAGGATGAGTATGTGAACTCATAAGACTAAATGTTTAAATTGAGAACCCAATGTTTATTTACTATACAATTGCTTAACTTATGAGTCAATAATAACTTTTGTCCTTTTTATGTTACTGCAAGGTTTAAAAAGTATGTGATCCATCATAATAATTATGTCTGCGCATGAAAAAGGTTGAATGCAAATGCAACTTTATTAAGAATTTCTGAATCGTTACAGAAATATTCTTTGATTGGTTCTCTAATTAACATATAGACAAGCATGTTCTATTGCTTTCTTTTGCTATCTTTTTCTCGGAAGCAGATACATGCCTAAAAGTTGGTGTCGTAGTGTGACACTTGGGTTGTACCTCCCTTGTGCTGTTAAATTTAAAATTTTCCTGAAAATGTGAGTTACAACTCATTAATCATTGTATTTCCAGTAGATATCTAGGTCATATTTGGGGGAGACAATTGTGATTATCACTTGATGAATAATGAAAGTAGGTTTATATATTGTTAAAGTATTTACATCACATCCAGATTTTAGAATGAGATTGCAGCTTCTTTTTGAACAATTTTTTGCCTTTTCCTGCGTTCACTAGTGTAGTCCTCCAATAATTTTTTCTTTAAAGATGAAGAATTTAAGACTGGTAAATTGATATCCTTCTCAATATTTTTTGTTTTGAAATTTTAATATTTTAAAATTAGTGATTCTTTTCTCACTGTCCTTGCATATTTTGCCTGCAGTGCTGGAGGCATGGCATTGTCAACTTTAGTGCCTTCAACTGTGAGCTCAATTTCTTTGCTTTCTAAAAGTTCAATAGCTGGTTTACAGATCTGGTCTTTGCATGGGCTTCTGTTAACTATTGAAGCTGCTGGCTTGTCCTATGTATCTCATGTCCAGGTAAACCATATTCTTGATGATTGTAGCATGTTAAGTAATGCTTTATACATTGGCGTAATCTGTATATAATCTTGGCAAAATAAGGAAAGGTAAATTTGCCACCGTTGTAATATCTTCTTATGTTAGTATCTGTCCAGCGCTCATGAGATGGGTGTATTTACTTATGACGTCTTTGACTTAGAATGTATCTTTTCTTTCTTTTTATTTTGCTACTTACTTTGATGCATGAGTATTTTGTTGTTCAAGACCTCAGTGATTTTATAGAAATATTTGGCATGCTCTTTGACCTTGGGATCTCTGAGACAATGTGATACTTCGTAATAAAAGTCAGACTCTATAACTGATTGACTGTATGTAAACTATCAAAGGTAGTGGTGTTCATTAATGTCGTTTGTTGATGTGGTGTTGATTAATTGATAATTTTCTGCAGTGCAATATGGTACAACAATTTTCTTGTCTTACTATGAGTTAGATCTTTCTTGTGTTGTGTGCAGAAAAGTGATTTTACTTATTTTAAATATATAACTGCTAGGGTATTCTTTATTTAGAGCTAACTGAAAACTTCCAACTACGTTGGTTAGGCTTTGTTGTTAGAGCAGATTGTCATCTTAATTTTGTATCTCTTATCAGATGAACTGTTAGTCTGTAGTTGACTGAACAATGTTCTCTTGTCACATTTCTGCTTCTTTGTAGGCTGTACTTGGCCTTGCTTTGGACATTCTTTTGTCTGAGGAGAATGGATGGGTTGCACTTCAGCAAGGTGTTGGCCGCCTTATAAATGCTATTGTTGCTGTTCTTGGTCCTGAACTTGCCCCTGGCAGTATTTTCTTTTCACGTTGCAAGGTATTATTTCTTGAAGCTTTCCGTTGCCACTGGGCTTCTGTTTTGATGCTAATATGTTGTATCATTCTTGGAATTGACTTCCAGGACATACTGGTTAAGTTTTTAGATTTTTTTTTTAAAACCTCGGCAGAATAACTATCTTCTCTTTTCATTTATATAATAGTTAATTCATGGAATGACGAGTTTGTTGATTTTCCTTTCTAGTCTGTTGTTTCAGAGATAAGCTCTGGGCAAGAAACAGCAACTATCCTCGAGTATGTAGTCCAATTTCTTTAACCCTTGGCTGTTTTTTCGTGTAATATGTTCTGTTCTGCTGTCATTGGTTTTGGTTCTGCGTTAGAGAATAGAAGTTGGCTCCATTCAAAACCTATGATTCTTGCAGGAGTGTACGCTTTACCCAACAACTTGTTCTTTTTGCTCCACAAGCTGTTTCTGTGCACACCCATGTGCAAACTCTTCTACCTACTTTGTCCTCAAGACAGGTTTTGTTTCTGTGACCGGTGAAGTTCTTATGCTTGTATATTCTGCTTCTTTCCATAGTACTAAGCTTTACCTTTACCTTTTCTTTTTCAAGCAGCCAGCTTTAAGGCATCTAGCTGTTTCCACACTACGACATCTGATTGAAAAAGATCCGGTATGCCCTCGTGTTACTTTCCATCGTCAAATTGAAAAGTCTGATCACAATAAGTCGGATCGTTCTCTGATACTCTATTATACAGGTTTCCATTGTTGTTGAGCAAATAGAAGAGAAATTATTTCATATGCTGGATGAAGAAACTGATTCTGAGTACGTTAAGAAAATTCTTCTACACACTTGTTACTTCACTTTTAGTTTGGTTTCTTGTAGTGTATTCTATTTTCTATCTTTTGTTTGACATTCATCCTAAAATTTTATCTGTATCCCCCTATATGGTTATGCTTTAGATTGTTTCTTTCCTTGTAGGATAGGGGATCTGGTGCGCACCACAATAATGCGATTACTCTATGCATCATGCCCTTCCTGTCCATCTCATTGGATATCAATATGTCGTAATGCGGTAAGCTCCTTTCTTTGTGGTTATTTTTTCCCGGAATGTCATAGAAAGTAGCGTTTTCAACAATATTGGATGTAAACTATATCTGAATATTCTTTGCATTGACCTTGGTTCCTGTTTAAAGATTTATAGTACTTGTAAATCAGTTTAATCCACAGGTTTCTTGATTAAAGAGCATGTTCTTTTTCTTGATGGAAGAAGACTTTGTAATATGTATACCTATAAACTGTACTGCCCTGGTAAATAGAATTACTTCTGTTATGATGACTCAATGCTGTTTCTTTGACAATGTAAGTCCTGATGCAGTGAATTGTTGAAATCTTTCTCAGATTCTTGCCACATCAATGAGGAGAAATGCTAATAGTAGTAACAGTTTAGAAAATGATCCTTCAAAGGGTACAGATGGTGACCCAAGTTTAAATTTTGGAGAAGACGATGAGAACATGGTTTCTGGCGCTACAGGCATGCCCCATGGTTTTCTTAATAGAGATAAACACCTCAGATACCGAACCAGAGTTTTTGCTGCTGAGTATGTGATGATCTTTTCCATGCATTAAATCTATTGCACACATGCATGCCCACAAACGTGCCCTGCACACGTGTTGAAGAATGCAACCTGAGTGTATGTGTCGTACGAGATTCCACTAGGCAGAAATGAAATATTTTATAAAAGAAAAAAGAAACAAGAAAGTCCAGCAGGGGAGAAGTACTTAAAGAGTATTATTGCTATGGACATCAAGAAAATAATAATTAAAGAAACCTGTGAATGATTTTAAAAGTTTCAATTTAAAATCAGATGAAAGAAATTGCTTTCGGCATAAAATAGTAGTGTGCATACCTTACAAACTAGAAGAAAGATGTAAATGTGCATGGCCTGTGCCTTTAGATACCCTCTTGGGTTTGACCCTTACCAAGGCACAAGCCCCTCTTTCCTTTCAAAGAACTAGTCATGAACTTTTTCTTAGCTTATTGTATTCTTTGTTTAGTTAACTTAGTAGTTTGTTGCGATGTAGGTGTTTGAGTTACCTACCTAGTGCTGTTGGAAAGAATCCAGTTCATTTTGATCTTTGTGCTGCTAGGAGCCAACCTACTAATGGACAGGCTTCTGGTGATTGGCTCGTCCTCCATATACAAGAACTTATAGCACTTGCTTACCAGGTGCTGGATGTGAAGTTTGTTTTGTGTTTTATTACATGACATATCAAAGCCCAAAATGCATGTTAGAGTTGACATTCTTTTCATGTTACTTTTCATAGATAAGCACGATCCAGTTCGAAAACATGCAGCCAATTGGTGTAGGACTTCTGAGTACCATTACAGATAAGGTGAATTTGTATCAGACGTGCCTATTCTACATATTTATGTATATGTATGTATATATATCGCTGCAGCACCACTTGTTTGTGAAGATTTAGTGTGTCCGTAAATGATTTTTATTTTATTTTTAAATTTGCTCATTGTGCTTCGTAATTACTAATTGAGAGAAAACCTCAGTTTTTGCTCCAAATATGTTCTTCGCAGGGGATCTGTTTAACTGTGTGTTCTGATGTTATTAGGGGTCGAAATAACTAGCTGTACGGGTGTACAATTGTGCAAGTGGTACATGTACACTGTAGGAATAGAGAAATCTGTAAATACAGTTGTTAGTTATGGTTGAGCTCTTAAAAGTTCAAGCCTTGCCCCAACTTTGCTTGGCTCTGTCTCGTTCCTGAATTTTAAAGAAAATATTTATTTAATCTAATTCAAAATCATGTTTCAATATGTAGTTTCTTAATACCTCTTCTACACATCATATTTTCTAAGAGTCTGTTGTTTTTTGACTTCTATTTTCATTTTATCCAAATCTTTGAAATGGAAGTATAGTTTCTCTTGAGCATTACCACTCCTCCTTTCCTGTTTGCTGTCTTTTAATTTAACCCTACACACCACCACACCCACACTCCCCAACAACCCCCCCCCCCCCCCCCCACCAATTTAGCTGAGAAGGGAAAACACCGTATTGTCCATTTTGTTGGGCCAAGTCTTTTATTTAAAATTTTCCTATTTGTTTGTTGCTGATATCATGTATTCATAACTATTTCTGTCTTGTGATGCTGGGAACAGTTTGAAAAGACACCTGACCCGGAGCTACCAGGACACCTCCTACTGGAACAGTATCAGGTATATTGACACAAGTGGTTGTGATTTTCTTTCACGTGCTCCCAATAGATTTCAGGACCTACATTTGAAATCTAAAAAATATGCGTCTTATGATGGGTTTTTACTTTTGAATTATGTGACAGGACATTTCAGTTATTTATTTATTTATTTGGATTGGGGGAATTTTGATGGGTTTTTAGTTTTGAATTTTGTGAATCTTTCTATAATTAAGGCTATATGAAATTCAGGCCCAGCTAGTATCTGCTGTCCGCACTGCCTTAGATTCGTCCTCTGGCCCTATTCTATTGGAAGCAGGCTTCCAGCTTGCTACAAAGGTTCTCAGTGAACACAAATAAGATTTAACTTTTCCTAGTTGTCTTCCTATTAATTTTTTAGTGTGAAGGACAATGTAAAAATGGATTGTGAAAAATACAGATACTGACTAGCGGAATAATCAAGGGCGATCGGATTGCTGTTAAACGCATATATTCATTGATTTCACGACCATTGAATGACTTCAAGGACCTGTATTATCCTTCATTTGCAGAATGGGTCTCATGCAAGGTATATAAATTCAATTGTTATTGATAACTTTTTTCTTGATTGAATGAATCCATTTACCTTTTAGAGGAAAAACTAATTGATTAATTGTAATGTAGATCAAGATAAGACTTCTTGCTGCTCATGCGTCTCTCAAATGTTATACATATGCGTTCTTAAGGAGAGACCATAGTATGGTTCCAGATGAATATGTAGCATTGTTACCGTTATTTTCAAAGAGTTCAAGCGTGCTTGGGAAGTACTGGATTAGAGTTTTGAAGGACTACAGTTATGTATTCTTGTGTTTGCATCTCAAGACAAAGGTCAGCTGAATGTTAAGTAAACTACTAGCTTTTCTCGTTTGCATTTGTCCTTTGTTTTTACATGCATGAAATTTTTTAATGTCTTTGTGGCTACTATCTTATCTTTCCTTCTTCTTTCAGTGGAATCCATTTCTTGATGGAATTCAGTCACCTCTGGTATCATTAAAGTTGCAGCCTTGCTTGGAAGAATCCTGGCCAGTAATATTGCAGGCAATTGCATTGGATGCAGTACCGGTAAATCTTGAAGAGAATGAATATTCAAAATCCACTACTGAAAATACATCAAGGGACAGCTTATTGTCTGAACATAGTATGGTTGAATTGGAATCCGAAGAATATCAGTTTCTTTGGGGATTTGCTCTGCTTGTTTTATTTCAGGGACAATATTCAACCCTTGGTGAACCGAAAAATCCAATTTCTCTCATTAAAGCTAGTAATGGTGGAAATTCAGCTACTGAAGAGTTATATTCCCCAGGAATTAAGTTATATGAGATTGCTTTACCGGTCTTCCAGTTTCTGTCGACGAAAAGGTTTGCCAGTGCGGGATTTCTCACTATGGACATATGCAGAGAACTGCTGCAGGTGGCTATCCATTTCTTTTCCTCTTTTTATAAACTCCCAAAAGATATAGGGTGTGCATAGGGCATCACATGAAAATAGCCACATGTTCTCATATGCAATTTTATGTAGGAAGTGATCATCTTCAATACGGTCTGAAATGACAGCTTTACTGCGTTTTAATTGATCTAAAGAAAAAGAAAACAGAACTGCCACACTTAAAGTGATTAATTGATCTTCAAATCCTTGGATCCTTGTAGTTCTGCTCGTTCTTCCATAATTTTCTCTCTTTTCAAAATTTTGAGGCCCCTCCCTTTTTATGTTTATATTCTTTAAACATTCTCTAAAGATGTAGTATTACATTGTCTCTCAGTGTGGTGTGATATGGTAGATTGTTTTAAGAGTAAATTGATTTCTATTAATTACTCATGCTATTGAGTTATTCATATGCGAATTCTTCATAAAATGAAATAAAATTTTTTAAGAAGAGAAAGTAAATACCAACTCTGTAATGTCGTCTCAGAAATTGCAAATTCTCTGTTTAAGAAATGGAAAAGAATTGGGATATGATGGTGGTGAATGACATGCTACTCATTAGTGGTACCTGTATGTCTCTCCTGTTTATGTCTCTTTTGATTTGTGAAGTCACAGCTTTGGTTTTTCTGATATTACCCTAACCATGCTACAGGACACCTGTTAACTTGCCTTTGATATTCTGTCATTTTTTTTTTCATATTTGACTGATGCAGGTTTTCTCATATTCTATGTGCATGGATAATTCGTGGGATAGTCTTTCAGTGCCTGTTATATCACAGGTAAATATATTTAAAAACTCTTCTTAGATAATTTAAGCCTTTTGTTATTTTAGTATTTTAATGAGTATCTACATTGCTTCGTGCGTTGATCTTCCATAAGCTAAGACGATGCACGTGATGTCTTTCTTCTTACCAATTAAGTGTGGCTGAATTTTCCATTGGCTTGTGAGTCATTTACTTTCAGAATGTTAAGATGTATTAAGTTACTCTTCCAGTTCCTTTGGTACCATCCGCCTGAAGGCTGCAACAGCCAACATGCCCTTTTATTATACTCCCACTGATATATTTTCAAGAATAATTTGCACTTTGCTAAACTTTAGGCCTTTCTATAAAGTTCGTATGTGGATCTGCAGAACAATAAGTTGCTTTTTATTTACTTTTGGCTTCGTAGGAATTATATTGTGTAATATAGTTGGCTGAATATTTCGATGTGTTAAGAGATCTGTGCACCAGAGATGTGGTTGTAATTTCAAAAAGGGATCCACGTGTTAACCAAAAAAAAAGAAAAGGGATCTGCGTATATAGACCTTTTATAATTCTATGCGTGTAATGTGTCGGTCACAGATTCTGAATTGTAGTTTTGTTTTTTTCTTTAAATAGATTGTGAAGAACTGCCCTGAATCTTTTTATGAAGTGGACAACTTTGCCTATTTGGCAATGGAACTTTGTTTGGCTTACCTTTATAAATTGTTTCAAAGGTACTGGAATATACCAAACATTAGAACTTATTTTTTTTGTCTTTTAATTTAACCTTTTGATATCACTCCCAATTAACTGGAGGTTCATACTTTTGGTGTTCTGTAGTAGTGCATCATCTCTGGACAAACCGTGGGAGGATTTGATTTCCGCATTATTTATCACCGCAAAAACACTTGTTAACTGTTTTCAACCAAAGGTGGGTAAGGTGTATCCACTGTTATATTTTCTGCAGCTTACAGATTAGAGATTACTGTCTTTGAGTTTCATTATGTGTTTATTTATATTGTATAGGCATGCTTTCTAATGTTATAATTGCCTTGTTATTTTTTCATAATGACTGTTCATTGCTAATTTTCATGTTTTCACTGATTGCGTGTTTTGAGATGCAGACACAACTAGTATCAGCGGCATTAGCGTTTCTTTTAATTGGTTACAAGGGA
The DNA here is from genome assembly GCF_000346465.2 of Prunus persica. Classification (NCBI taxonomy): domain Eukaryota; kingdom Viridiplantae; phylum Streptophyta; class Magnoliopsida; order Rosales; family Rosaceae; genus Prunus; species Prunus persica. The sequence goes on from NC_034015.1 coordinate 303,435, forward strand.
ATCAGAGAAGCCTCTACTGAGTTTTGTTTCTCCAAGGTGGACGAGTTTTTCAAGTGCACAGGTCTATTATTGAAAAGATTTATTGATGGTGAGTATTCTGACAATAAAACTGATCTGACGAATCTTTATTTATCTAATGTAAGTAAAAAAAAAGAAGATTGCTCCATTTCCTTTGTTGTCAAATTATTTTCCCACATAATTTTTCACATAAACATCCATTTGTGGCTCTTTTCCTGCCTTCCGTCTATATTCACGTTAAAGATTATGCCAAATTGTTAGTAAAACATTGGCTTCTTGATTAATAAAGTATATTCTGGCTAATCAAAATTCAAATTGCAGATAAATCCGGTGTTGGTGAAGATGGTATTCTTCATATGCGTAAAATACTGCGAACTTGTTTGAATGTGATCACTGACTTGACCAAGGATTGCATTAAGTGCATTCATCTGCAGGAGAATAAGAGCTCTGACTTGCACATATTACAGCAAACAAAGCTTGCTTTCTCTCTTCAACAAATTATATCATTTGCGAAGCTGGGTTATGAAATGGATTATCTTGAAGATAATACAGATGGTGATTTGGTCTATTATACTATGTTTAAATATTGCACCAAACGTGTCCAAACTGTACTCTCTGATTCAAATAAACAGGTACATCCATATGCATGCTGTATACCGTTATGGTCACTTTTTCCAAGCATGAGACAACTGAAACAATTTTGTGCACAGGTTCAAACAATTGGGTTACAAGTGCTAAAAGGTTTGGTACAAAAATCCACAAATGTGGAGGACAGCACTTTTTCAATGCTTTTTGTTGGGGAACTTGCTGCCGATTTTTTTGTGATAATCCAGAATACATTAAAGGTGTTTCCGAATATCCTCTCAGATATTGTTTGCATTTACAAATTATAACCTTGTTTCCTTTTCTGTCTTTGATTTTGTAATTCTGAAGGAGCTCTACTTCTCTTTTCTTGACAGAAACCTGTAACTGAAAAATCAGCAACTGTTGCTGGTGAATGCTTAAGACTCCTAGTAGTGCTGCAAACACTTTCAAAATCTAGTGAATGTCAGAGAGGTTTTATGAATTTACTCCTGGAAGCCGTAGTCGTGGTTTTCAAGGCTTCAGAAGAAGGTTCTTCGCAGGTGATATAATAAGCAGCCTCTGAAATTTACATTGCATCTCATCACTTCTTTGACTGATGATTTTTTAAATTATGCATCATTGACAGGAAATCAATACATTAAGAAGCACTGCGGTAAGGCTTGTTTCTCATCTTGCTCAAGTTCCTTCCTCAGCAGTTCACTTCAAGGATGTGTTGCTTTCTATGCCTGTAGCACACCGGCAACAACTTCAGGTGTCTTTTCCTTTTTGTTTCTTTGTGTACAATTACGTACATGTTCATTACAAAAAATCTGAAGTTATATTATTTGTAAAGATTAAAATGAACATATGATGATTGTCGGGTGCTCTTGATATTCAAGATTGAAGACTGGTATTTTTTGATGTTGCCCTCGATCTAATGTTACATTATTGGATAGGTCTTTTTCAAAAATTATATTTTTCAATGCAATCCCGTTTTCTCTTTTCAGGGGTTCATCCGTGCGTCTGTGACACAAGAGCATAATGCAACACAGATGAAGTCCACAACTCCATCATTAGAGATTAAATTACCAGTGCAAACGGAGGCAAGTAAAGAGAAACCTCCTCCACCATCAGCCACCACAACACGTTCGATTTCTGATGATCAAAGAATTGAAGAGGAAGAAGAGGATGAAGATGATTGGGAAGCTTTCCAGTCTTTTCCTGCCACTACAAATGCAGCTGAAAGTGAATCAGAAGTAGAAAGCAAAATGGAAGAACCCGACCTGGGTGAGACAGTTTCTGTTTTGGAAGTGAATATAGGGAGTGATTATAATGATGGAGATTCTATTTTGGAACCTCTCCACAATGTAAAGGTGGTCAACGAGACAGGCCATCAAGAGGCTGGTGAAGGGGAGGTGATATCTGATACCCCTGATGGTATGAAATTCCCACAGGGTGGTGTTATCGAGCCATGTGGTGATCAGCATCGGGAGAGAGACGAGGAAGTGGTGTGCAGACAAGAGGGTACTGTAGCCGGGCCGGACCAAATGACTGAACATATGCCATCTGAACTAAATCCTATTGAACATGCTGAACTATCAGTAGGAGTCAATATAGTGGACCATCAAGTGCAGGGAAAAGGGAAGCCTGATGATAAACCAGTGCAGGGAAAAGAGGAATTAAATGATAAAAGAGAAGATAAAGAAGAGGCAGCCATCAGAAGTTATAGCCTTGAGCAGCATGAAGAGAGCAGTAAGGTTGAAGATTCGTTGGAAACCATTGACGATGGTGCTAAGCTAAAATTGTAGAAGTAGGTGTTATAATAACAATACAGAGTTTTTGTGCACGTGTTTTGTTGTCGCTCAGAGCATGAAGAAATGTACATTTGTTTGGTTCTTTTCCTTCCTGTATTTTGATGCATTTGTGATCTAAAGGAGAATTAGTCAGTTTTAGGCTCGATAGCACCACTAGTTTGGAAATCACTCAGAAAACGTTATTTTTAGCTGTTTTTTTTTTTTTTTTTGGTGGTTGAAGATTTGTTACCTTCCAAGAACAATCATCACCCCTGGGATTTAGTTGCATAACAAGACAAACCAAAAAGAAAGAAATGAGAAATAATCCCCTTCAAAAAAAGAAATCCTCCACTCCATTCAAACCGGAATTAGGAGTTGAATGGGTACTGAAGTTGAGGGGGCATAGTCTGCCTTGGGGCTGGGCAATTTTGAATTTATGAATATATTTTTGGGATCATGTATCTCTTGTACAACTTTGAATTCACTAATCATCATCATGATGTTGCAAATACAGGTTTTTGACCTTTCAAATTTATACAATAAAGGCCTAAACCAAGGTATAGTTTATGCTAGATCAGATATTGAGTTACTATACATGAATATTTTACAATTCTCAAGGCAAATAAAGCAAATCAGCAATGAGGTGGTGCTTTTAGGAGACTTGAGCACCAAGGGTGAGCGCATATCTAACGTGGACGAAGCACATAAATGTACAACTGCAACAATTCATGAATGTCATGGCTCTGAAGAAGGCTTTGATAAGTATTGGAGCCACTCTTCAGGAGTTCCCTTTCTCATTTTCAGCATTTTAATTGCGGCACTTGTCAGTGGTATGGCAAGTATGTCATAGTCTTTTGGAGCCTGCGAGATCAGTTGGATGCAGCCTTGTAATCAAGTTTGTAGCCAGACTCACTTGTGTCATTTACATTTAAGAAAAGATGTTATACCAAACAAGCAAAACATCAAAATACCTTGGGGACTTTAGTAAGCTTCATATTTGCTTCCTCTAATGTCTTCTGACCTTTCTTCGAGTTGCATCTTGCACATGCAGTGACCTGTTATGCATCAACAGGAGAACCACATCAGTAAAGATCATTAAGCTAGTGTTCAGAAGTGGTTGGTTAGGAACAAAACTACCAGAAACCAGTTCACTTAAGGGCCTGTTTGGTAACCCTTTACATTTTGGTTTTTACTTGGCTGGCCAGCCAGCGGTAGTTGGGATTCTCCCGTTCCCTGGTCAAAGATTTGGTTGGATGCGGGATCTACTCCACGAGGAGCGGTACAGATGTAGATGACATCATCACGGCCTCTCTTTTTGTACCTCTAGGAATGCTTAACGTCACTTCGCCAACTCATGTTACCTGCGGTGTCGGATCCGCACCCCATTTGGGAGGATTGAACACAATTTCTGTAACATCGACGCCTCTATCTCTAAAGAGAGACCAGCCAGCTTCATTTTTTTGGTTAAAGATTGAGAGAAGATATACCGGAGAAAGGCCCAAATACAAATTATCCAACACTCATTTTCTTTGACGTCATTTGCTCTATCACAATACGGCTGAATGGTTGAAGAAGGATTCAGGAAGTAGGCCTCAGGTTGTTGGAATTCAGTCTTAAAAAGAGGAGTACGAAAAAAGAGAGCAGTATGTAAAAAAAAATCCAGTCTCATAATTAATTTTAGTAGCATGTAAGCAGCGAGTTGGGACTTATTTTACATTTCTTTGCAATAAGTTCAAGGTCAGACTTTCTCCTTCCAAAGCAGGGTTTCCGGTGGAGAATGAAAAAGGAAAGGGAAAAAACAGCAACAAAATGCTTATGCAATTCAGTGATCATGTGGCATCCATTTTACAAGGTAGATGGAAAGGAGCATCCTCTCTCTTAGGGAGGTTTTGGATAAGCCCAACAGTAAATAATCTGTTGAAGGTCATGTACCCTGGCTCATTCCTGTTAATATGCTCTCATTACTGAAAGTTGAACTGTACTTTATATGATGCAGTTCAAACTTGTGATCACAATTAAAAAAAGCACAAGCTGAAATCCACTGCAAAACACGGTTTCTAATTTTAATTAAACTATTCGAGATCTAATGCCAACATGTCTCTCTCTTTCTCTCTCTCTCACTCACCCGCACACATAAAGTGTGAGAGAATTAAGCACCACTACGGCATCTAGTCATTGATGCAAGAAGAATTTAAATCTTTAATGAACCGGTTGTCTTACCAGATTTTCCCACTTCCATTCTCCACCACGTACAATTGGCAAAACATGGTCAATAGTCAAGTTTTCACGCGAAGAACAGTACCTGTTGAGAAGACATGCAAAGTTAGTATTCAATATCTAAATGACCCTTCATAAAAAATCTAAATAAACCTTGGTTGAAATAAACGTCTATTTAGAATTCCATGGCTAATAAATTTCCGTTGTTGATGATGGCCATGAGAACAGATCACTCAATTCTAAGCTATGTACTTCCTGTTTTACAATAGTCAGGATCGAGAAAGATTATCCAGATGTCCCAAGGCAAAATCAGCAGTGTAGACAGAGAAGCCTAATGATGTGTATCATGAATTTCAGTCCGTTAGATACTGATTATTAATTGTGAAGGATGTATGCTGTACATCATTAATCAGTTTACCTGTCTACATCTGCTCTAGAACTCTAAAACCAGTACCTGCAGCTAGTGATCTGTTGATAACGAATACTGTTGGTTGACGGCCTCAACCCCGAAACTCTTGGGTTACTCAGCATTGAACCTGATGCATCTAGCCTTATAAAACAAGGATCTATGCATCACCTTTACACCTCTGTTTTTCTATGGAGCCTTCTTCACTGAATTTTTTTCGGCAATTCCCTCTCTTTGCATTATCACAACTAAGGCATTTCACTTATCTAGCAGACTGATTTCTCCTTCTCTTTCCACTGCTTATACAATTTGAATACCTCTAGTTTCCTCATTAAGTAAACCTATCAATTTTTGAACTAATCATCAAGAAGCTGATAAACTAAACTAAACCGCCACAGGAAACAACACATAAAAGGCCCAGCCACATTAGTATGAGCATAATCCAAAACACCTTCATTGTGATGATATGTTACAATAACTTCCAAGATTTCACATCATGCAACAAATATCTCTTGTTAAAACATCATTGAGATCTGAATGCAACGTAGACCACACAGCACTATATCTCACAATGCTTTTCCTTCTAAAGGTTCACTAGAGGCCTGTTGGGCCTATGGGGTACATAAAGATAATCTCTTTCATCCCATAACACTCCCATCCCTGGTGAGGTGAGATTCAGTCCAAGATCTTTGGTATGACTACACAAGACTGTAAGAGCTAGCCTAGCTGCAATGTTCACTTACTATCCCCTGAGACGCATATACTTAATCCAACTCTCATCTTATAAGATGCAACTATGTAATCAAATTAAGCACAAGAGATATGTGTACTTGATTCAGCAGCTTTAACTTGACTAAAAGGGTAATCTACTTACTGACAAGTGAAACTGTCCCGACATAGTATATTTTTACGACTAAGATTGTTCTTAATTCTTCTTCTCTTTACAATCTGCAGTAAATGTGGAACCTGGTACCAGAAGCAAATGTACTCAGTTCAAGTGAACTAGAACAAACAAGGGAAAAGTACCAAGAAGAAAGAAGCCAACGAGAATGCAAGTAAAAACATTGGTACAAGTCATGCAACTCTGTACCCTTAGGACGGCAGGTATGTAGAAGGATCCATTTGGGGAATTTACAGTCTGATCATAGTATTCAAGTACATCCGCCTGGTACAACAGAAGATTTGAACCCAATTAAAACATGTATCTAAAGCAGGCATCATAAACCAATAGGAATCTAATCCTGAATATGGCAGGTCCATTTGGTTTTGAAGGAGTGTTACTGTTTTATCCTATTTAACTGCAGAAAAACTTATCCTCTTTTTAAGTATCATCTGTTTTGGAAAAATATCTAACATGAATAAGTGAGCCACAGCAGTCCAACCTTCTCCATGTATTCCAAGCAAATAGCACGCTTCCAGCAGACAACATTAACTGGCCTGGCACCGTTGAATAACAATTAGAACTATGAAAAAACATATTTTCAAGCACTTATAAAATGGTAGAGCGGAAAGAGGGAAGAAAACTCAAGAGCTATAGGATCAACAGTTTCGGCTTACGAATTGCAAACACATAAATACAAAAAACTAAAACTAAGACAAACTAAGAAATTTTGTTATCAAGGAATCTCCTGACAATATGGTCCTCCATGACCATGACAACAGCAACATCAGAAAAGAGTAGGCCCTCGACACAGCCAACAAAACGATGCACAATATACAATGCAGATATACTTGCTACAGGACCAACTGATGGTTATTGTACAATAAGCATATCATGTAGATGAGCTTAAAGGGAAATATTAAATAAATGAAAAAAGAAGCAAGCTAGAGTGTATTTCGTGCATGATTTGCAGAATTTATGAAATTCCTATTCAACATCCAAACGAGTCAACATAACAACAACGGATTATAAAGTTGTGCATCTATTTCTAGTTGAGGATTTTCAGTCCTCGACTTGAACCCTCTGGAGAATTATAGTAGTTAAATAGTAATTTAGTTCAAAACCTCGACTTTAACATTCCTATGAGCTTCCAGCATTTTTTTTTTTTTTGTATTGCAAAACATAGATCGCCAAACTTTATGGGTATTCAAGAAAAAAAAAAAAAAAAAACTGTTTAAATTGTCTGCCATAGTTTGTCGACTAAGAAATTGTCTACATTAGTTCAAGCAACAAATTACAAATTTACAAAACTTTAAAGAAAGAAACAAGAATGAAGCACGCATCCCATAAAAGAGAAGTGAGGTGACCTGTAGGAGATATCCAAGACGAGGCCTCTGAAACAAGCCAACTCATCATCCCTCTCAAACTCAGCAGCATCGTCATGACCAGGACCAGCCTCATCGCCACCAACAAACAAACGGGCCTCAGCATTCAAACGCTTTGCCTTGTTCATAGAAGAAGAAGAGTAAAGCCGAGTAGAATCCAGGTGTGGCCTGCCAAGCCTGCGGTTGTAGGTGTGGGGTTGGATTGATGTGAACATTTTGTTGTTAAATGGGTCTCCTTTTTGTTCCAATGCCACTCCCTCGCCATTAAAGAGCAACTTAACTCGCCCTTGTGCTGCAAACTGAGCCATCACTGAAGCTTATTGCTATTTCTTTCCACTGAGACAGTAATGGGTCTCTCTCTCTCTCTACAAATGTTTATTGGTTTCTTCTTCCTGAGATGAGACACTCAAATAATTATAGACAAATAAATAAGTCTCATCTTCTGAAACTGGAAGCGAAAAGCAGAGGAAACGAAATGTAGGAATTTTCCATTTTCCATTTCCATTGGGGAGGAAGGAAATAAATACACTCCACGGAATAAACCGTTGCCACATGTTTTTTTTTCTTCACATTATTGTTATTTCTTTTGTTTCGTTCCACTCCCTCTCGGAATATCTTCTGGCATATTTATAGTCAAGTTCACAAATTTTTCACTCCATTATTTGCTATTGGTAAAATCAACTTTCTTGGTAAAATAAGACCTCTTCCTATCGCCCTCTTGTAGCCTCTCTCTCTCTCTCTCTCTCTCTGGTTTCCATGCTTCTTCCTCTTCTCATCTCTGCTTGCTTTCTCTAGTCTATCTGAAATTTCAGAACGGAGGAGGAGTCTCTCTCACGAACTCTGGGTCGCTCTCTCTGTCCTACCTGTGCAAGGTAACAAATCTCTTTCGCCTATTCCTCGCCCTCTCTCTCTCCCTCTAGCCCTTCACTTGCTGTGTTCGGGCTTTGTGTTAAGTTGCTCAGTTGGGTCTCCCAAATATGGCATACGCCTTTTGATTTCTTTTTTTTCTTTTTTTTTTGTTTTGTTATTATTATGTTAAATCGGGGTATTAATCTTTGTTTTCAGTTTTCATGAATTTGGATTATCTAAAGAGACTAAATTGATGAAATATTTTTCTACAGCTGTAATGAAAGTTTAATTTGTGTTAGTATTAGAGCTTTCTTTTCATGTGCTTTAGCGACTGATGAAAGTTTAATTTATATTTGTTTTTGGGTAAAAAGTTTAGAGCTTCCTTTTTCTTTAGCTGAAAGCGGTCATGTTGGTAGTTATATCCTACATTAACATCACTTAAACTAAAAGCCCATACAAAATGAGCATCCTCAATTTTTTTGGCAGCTTCAGTATCATATTTCCTAGAGTTTATAAGATGCTTGATAAACTCGGTCTGCATTGTATTATCCTAGTCATATGTTGAGCCTCATAAATTGAGGAATTTTGTGTTGCTTTTGTTACAATTGCATCTTACGTTGGACCAAAGTTGTTGCTCACAAGCAGTCTTGCCTGCCTACTTATGTAAAGTGCTCTCTTTGCAAGGCCAGTTTGTTCATATGACATTCAATTTATCGAATTCTGTTCCATTTTGTTTCTTATTCTGCGAAAAATTACTGATCACGTTAATGTCTGGGTATCACTTCTAAATTTAGCCATAGTGTTGATTTTTAGTGGCTTGGTGCAGACTGAAACATGGATATGATGGAAGTTCTTTTCAGAAGCTAATCATCAAACAGAATTGTGGGTATGGGTTCTGTTGTTTATGTTGTTTATTTTCTTTTATTTCGCTTGTGTCTGTGTTGCAAACGTAATATTTATGTATGTTTCTATAATGAATAATGAGTTTGAATATGAAACTTAGGAATTGGTTTTGTGACAATTTATTATGCAGTACCTTGATGAGAACAAATAGTTGATTCTGGCAACATTGGATAATCAAAACCTTGAAAAACTTGCTTAGTGTGCCCAATAAGTCCTCTCTCTCTCAAACACACATGCTTTTATGTCTGTATTGTTTCTAATCTTGATTATGAGTCATCTTATGTGGACACTGAAATCTGCCTTTATGATTATTTTTATCTTGGATATAAAGAGCAGTGATTTTATTTTATTTTAGTTTTTGTATTTTAGTTTTTTGCTGACTTCTCTGTCAAATTCTTTGATAAGCCTAAGAACAACACAATGAAGTAAGATTATGTCAAACTCTTGCAAAAAAAATAAAAAATAAAAAAAGATAGAATACTGAATTAGTATGCATATATCAACATAACAAGCAGATGATGTTCACTACTGGTCAACTATACCAAACACGACAACAGACAAGCTATGTGTATCACTTAGGCAACAACATAAATAGATATAATAACAATACCTAGCAGAAGATGGAAGAAATAAAGACAAATACAATCTTAGCAAAACTCATGAAGCCATCTGAATGCAAATAATAATTCCTTAAAAAAAAAAAACCTGAAGAAGATAGAAACCTTCATTTCTTAAGAGAATAATAAATAAACAAAGAAACCAATGAAAGAAACAAATTGCAACAATAAACTGTGACTTAAAAAAAAATAATAATAATAAAGGAATTTGGTGGCACCCCTTGAGGCCACTATAGAAGAGGTGAAGGCGAGAAGGGCTCTGGCTCAGAGTAGTCATAAAATCTTTGTCAATTGCTCCAACACCAAGACTCCCACCCAAACATCTTAGCTATACAATACAAGCTATGCCAACTCCAGTTCTGTGGCGAATTTGGTGCTTCCACAGCTAAGAACTCCTTTCTAGAATTTCAGAGAGAGCAGAGAGAACATACTAACAAAGAGAAGATGTCGCTAACTTCAAAATTAGAACAAAAAAGTGAAAAAAGGGTGATATGCGACCAATAGGAAGTATTTATAGGTCCTATTTTACCAAGCATATCGAAAGGGTTCTATTTTACCCAATTTCCCAAATATTATTAAGGCACCCAGGCTACTGGGCGTGTTAGTTTGGTCGCCCCGCTCAAATTTGAGTTTTCTTTCTGATTTCTCCAATGTTGGGCTGCCACATGGCATACCAGCTCTCTCTCCCTCTCCCTTTCCGTCCCTGCTCTTCATGGAAAATGCCCTCCTCCACCTCCTCTATCTTTTCCCCCAAACACCTGATGCTAACGAACACCATAGCCGCCAGAATCTTCTTTGAAAAATCTGGCCAAAACGAATGATTTTTTTTTGTTTCTATTATGCAGTTTATGATTGTTTCATACTGAATTCTAAGCTTGAAGGATATGCTTCTAAGATGCAGTTTATTATCCGTTTTATATAGATGGAAGAAGGATAGCTTTTCAATGTCAGATTGCTTATTACTATTTGATAGGATTTTTTATTGTATATATTTGAGTTTACAAACAAATTGTGGATTAAATTTCGTTAAGGATTGTTGTTTATTTTTTGCAAATTGCATTCATCTCATTTTTTTCAAAGATAACTGAATGAATGCTTGGATTGGAGGGCCGCAACCTTTTTGTTCTATCTAATTTCCATATGTATAATTTTGTTGTGTAGGAATTTGAAGAATGGGTTCGAATGTTAAGCTCATGATTGCGGAGAAGAACAAGTTTCACGGAAAGGCGTTGTCTCTATCATACACAAAGACCGCCATTACTGCAATCAAGGAGAAGTTCAGTTCAGAGCAGTTGGAAAGGTTTAAGGGTAGTTGTTTTAGTCATCTACTACTCATTGAGGACCTAAAGTGGACTCCACAAATTGTCCATGGGCTGTTGCTAAGAAAGGTTGATCCGAAGACAGTTAAAACCGTGAAAGGTGTTTCATTCTTGGTTGGTAATAAGTTGATACAATTCACGAAGCAACAGTTTTGCCTCATCACGGGGCTAAGATAAAGGGTGTAGGAAGAAGCAGCCAATAACTGTGTTGTTGAGTCCCTTTATCGGTCCTATGAGGAAAAAGAGGAAGCTCCCTGTTTCAAAGGGCACCGGAACCCCCACTGCTTTTAATCCAACAAAGCCCGTTCCCATTGAGGATGTCAAGGCTGTAATAGACTTCTGCACCACTTGGAAAAGCAATATAAGGTTAGGATTTAAAATTTTGGTATATTGTCCCCTTCTTGTTTTCTTTAATTTTTTGTCTTTTTGGTTTGCAAATTTTAATTTTGTTTCTAATAATTTGGACACCCATGCTATACAATAATGTCATTGCATTTGACATGAAATGGTGTGAGAATAAATTGCAACACTTTGATGTCTGTCTGTTTGGAATGTTATGATCATTCCTAAGCATAAGGCCAATTTTTTCCATTTGGATTTTGATCCTTGGCTGCAGATCAACAGCGTTCTAAAAAGAAGTGGTTTTGGGGAATGCCTTGGAGTTCTGTATTTGTTTTTACGTGTTGGCACCTTTGGAAATGGCGGAATAGGCGTGTGTTTAGTGGAGCTGATGATCTAGCCATTAATCCTCGTTAGACTTTTTTGTGCTTCAGTTATGGAGTGGATTAAGGCTTCATCTGTGAGTCAGAAGGGGACTGATGTGACTCAACTCCTTTTGGCTTGGGATCTTCCAGCTGGTGGCCAATTTAAATTAAATGTGGAAGGTTCTAGAAAGACATTTTGATGTTGTATTGGCGCAGGGGAGTCATCAGGGATTCTAAAGGTGACTTGGTTTCTGGTTTTGCCGTCAATTTAGGGAAATGCCAAATTCTAGAGCAGAAGTCTGGGGGCTTTTCTTTGGTTTGAAGTTGGCTCTTGAGAAAGGTCTCAGTGATCTAGCCGTTGAAATGGACTCTTCTCTAGTTGTGAAACTGTGTCTGAAACCTTCTCTCCTTGGTTTGCACCCTATGGCCTCCTTGATTGATAGTTGCTGTGATCTTATGAAGCAACTTGGTAAATGCACCCTCAAGCATATATATGGAGAGAAGAATAGAGTTGCTAACGCAACTGCCAACCGGAGCTATAATTTAGGTGATTAGTTGGTTTGTTTCTGGGTTGTAGAAAAACTCTTGCCCAACTGCCATCTCTTCGAGCCGCACCTCCGCACTACAATAACAAAAAATGCTGGTTTATAAATCTAAGGCTTCAAACTGAGGAGGTATTGACTAAAAGATTCTGTTGTATACATGGAAATGTTACAAAAGGCAATTTGCTTATCCGTTGGCGGTTGGAACTGACTGGACGACTGCTGATTGTTGTCTGCAAGTAAGAATGTGTATATTGTAGTTCAATTTAATGTATTTTCTGTATTGGTGGAAGTATTGGGTTTTATTATGTTAGGTGCATTTGTGCCTTATTATGTTATGTGCCTTCAAATTGTTTGCAGTCATTTTTAGAACCAGTAAAACTGCCTCCGAAAAAATGAGGATCGAAGAAACAAGATGTTGGGGTTACCGAGGACGCTCCACTTCAATGCCAGGCCAAAATAGAGCTGTATGTGCGGGGACTTTGGAAACATGGGTATGCTATACCATGGACCAAAGTCCGCAAGGTGTATGTCCCCTTCAATTTTGGAGGGTGTCATTGGGTCGCACTTGAAATCGACTTTGTGAGGCGTACAGTCACTGTGTACGACTTCTACGTTGATTTTACTGCTCAGAAGAAGGTGGTACAATTTCTTAAGCCTATTAGCCATGCACTTGCACGTATTCTTTATGATATGCGATTTTATGAGAGTTCGGAGCTTCAGGAGGTCAAGAAAATGGCGACTCAGAAGCCGAACTTTGAGGCATGGACAATTTGCGGGCATGGAGATGTTCCGCAACAAGCTGATGGGTAAGGTGTATTAATTTAGTGGAGTTTATATTTATGTTGTAATCAAGTGCATCTATAATTTGTTTGCTTATTGGCTGGACAGTGCTTCATGCGGAGTTTTTGCAATCAAATTCATTGAGTATGCCAGTGCCGGGCTTCCATGTCATACACTTGACCCTTCGAAGGTTGCCTATTACCGGTTGAAACTCGCAATAGAGGCTTTGAGGGAGGAGGCTTATCTATGAGGTTTGAGGCTTAGTGTTATTACATATTAAGACCATCTTTTATCCACCTTTCAAAAACACATCCTATGTATCAGTTATGCGGCATAGTGTTACAACATGTGTTGTATTATAATTGGCATTTTGATTTGTATGGTGGAGGGCTAATATTGCAAATGTTTTATACTCTTTTGTATTATATGACAAATGTGCTACCTAGAAACATTAGCTTATGTATGCTCTCATCAAAATATACTTGTTTTGGATTATTTTCCTCTAAGTGGATAAAAGGTGGAATCAATGTTTTATGAAAGGCTGTTATGTAGGCTCAATTTTGTGAATGGTTTTGGTAACATGCAAATTATATTTGATGATGTACTTCAATGGGGGGTGGTTTTTGTATTGAATTTGGGAGTCAAATTTAAATTGACCAATGGTTTGATTTGGTTCTGGTTCGGCATGTAATGTATAGTTGCATATAGAAACTAAATTTTACTATCAAATTGGATATAGAATTGGCTAAATTGGAAAACACGACACTCCTAACCTTTGAAGGAAGGAAAGTTATACGATTAAGGCTAACCTTGGAACGAAGGAAAGTTACTCTCTTAGGGTTGAGGCCAACATTCAAACCGTACAACAATACATATGCCAGGGCCTGCAAGGGCCTTGGCCCTCCCAAAATTCTGAAATATATATATATTAAAATAATGCTTGTGGCCCCCACAATAAAGAGAAGGAATTTACGTTTACCCCTTCAATTAAAAGGCTCTTTCCTTAGCAATATGACTAAGTTACTCCTGGATCCCACCAACATAATTAATAAAAATTAAAAGAAACAGTCAATCAAATCTTTCTTTCACAAGTATATTTAAGAAACAGTCCTGATCTCTTGGACCACAAGAGTCCAAGAGATTGTGGTCACTCACCGTTGGATATTAATCTAATGGTTCAAAAAAGTTTCTTAAAAGGAGTTCAAGATTGAGTGAACCGTTGAATTTACATCCAACGGTGAGTGACCACAAATCTCTTGGACTCCTGTGGTCCAAGAGATCGGAACTGATTTAAGAAAATAGGAAATTAAAGATAATCGGTTATTTATTTATTTATTTACAAGCTTAACACTGAAAAAGGAATCAACTCTGAACCCTAATATATTGGCCGTTCCACACATAAAATCCTAGCTTTGCCACTATACCAGAAACAACAATAAAGAGGCAATATAGAGGAGAGAATCTCTAATAAGTATTTTATGTTAAAGATTGGTTACATATTTCTAATCTCGATCGTTTAATTGCATGTATGTTGCATATTAAATCTACCAACACATCTAATGAATGCAATCCAATGGCCGAGATTAAAATATGTAACCAATCCTTAATTTAAATACTTATTAAAGAATCTCCGAATAGTACCATAGGTTGTTTACGAGCAGAATTACATAACTCACATTAACCTTGACTGGTTCAACTTCAACCTATGCGCGTGACTCGTGAGCTAGCTTCTTTTTCTTTCTTTTCTTTTCTTCTTTTTTCTTTCGGAAGTATAAATAGCATAAGTTTTTTAGCTTTAATGTGAAGTCAAATCAGGGACTTGAGAAAACCCAAGAGGGAGTAATTAGATGGAACTAAGCGTTTATTAGTAGTAATTCAATATTATTATTAACAGGAAGGCGACTGCAGGGACCCGAATACTGCTTTCTCTCTCTCTCTCTCTCTCTCCCCCCACTAATGCAAAGCTTTTATTAATTTAATTCCTTTTTTTTTTTCACTCTTCTATTGAAATCCACAAATTGCAAACTTGGTCCAGCAGAATGAGTTCCAACAAGTGAAGTTTCTATTCTACTATCAAAATTGCAAGTTCTTATTTATGAACTCCTCCGGGACCACAATCTCATCAATCCTGGCTTATCTGCCACACTGACAACGAAGCTTTCACACTGTAAATCTTAACCCTTTCTTTCTACACCCAACCAGAAAATTAAGCAAACAAAAAAATAAAAATAAAAATGTGTTGCAATGTTATTGCCAACGACAGCACCGGAGCTACGTTGAGAGATGTGTCTGCCAGCAACGGCTAACATGTGTAGTAAGTATGATCTAAGAATAAGATAAGAGGAACCAATTAGCAATATAGTGCTAGAAAAACATCCAAAATTAAGATTTCATCAAGCAACAGATTTTTTGTTTTTGCTCTTGGGAGTGAGGGAGACGCACCATTGCTCGACCTTCCTGAACTCTGTAAGGACAGGGGATGCATTCTCAAAGGCCTTATACGTGTCCTCTCTTACCTAAGAAAGACAATCAAATTAAACAAATCTCTATTTGCAAATGCATGAGAAATAAACCAGAGGAAGTGGACAAGAAAAAGCAAATCACCTTTGCACCCGTAATAACAATTTTCCATGACAAATATAAGAACAATCTTCTCCTGCTTCATGTGATAGATCAGCCCTGGAAAACGTTCCGGCTCATAGTGCACCAACATAACACAACATAAAGCATGACAGCAGAATTTTTCAGCCTGTTAGGTCTATTATTTAGTCAAAATTTTAAACTGCCAAAATCTGTTTGTTCCCTATGATTCATGTGGCCACATACATTGTCGCATCTAAATGTTGTTTCAAAGTAAGGGTTGTGTCTAGGATTCAGTCCTTGTGTTGGTTGAATGTATGTATGGATTCCTTGTATATCTGAGAGGGAGTCATGAATTACATTTAGTAGTCAGGCTAGTAGAGCTTCTTAAGTAGGCTTGTAAACCTTTATTTTGGGACATGAATGAATTTGCAGAATTTTCTAGCAAGCATTTGTTTATCTCTAGGATGCGTGATGCCCAGGACAGATAGTCAATAGACAAGAATTATGAAAGGGAAAACAAAAACAACACACAAAATAAAAAGCTTAAAAATTACATCAAGTACTGACATGAAATACAAAATCCTGGGACAAATAGTCATGACTTACACTTGAAAAGGCCCCATGGGAGAGTATGCAAGACACTCAAGTCTTATAGGGAATTTAACATCACAGGAGCCAACAATATTTTGAATCTTGAAGTCCTGATACTCATAAAAGCATGTATTAACAAAACAATCAAAAATATAAAATATATAGGGGACTTGCTCTAAATGGTTTTACAAGAGAGAGAGAGAGAGAGAGAGAGAGAGATATATATATATATATATATGCCCTTGCAACCTTTCAAAGATTCACTAATCTAACTAAATGAAATGATAATTATGTAAAGGATAATCACCAATGACCACTCCCACTCCTGATTGTGACCAGTAACAAAGGACAAATTATTTTCCATCACAGACTCACAGTACTTGAGGTTGATACTAAATCTTTTTAAGTAAACAAGGTAAAAGTCCATCTACCTTCCTTGCTGCCACTTCTGATTGCTGTTCACTTTTCGTGCCTGTGCATACCTGAGTACCAGAGAGATTAAACATCTTAAACAGCGGCAAAAAAGGTAAAATGGTCAAAATTTAAATTATAAACAAGGCAGGAGGGAAAAGGGAGGGGGGTGGTGGCTTATCACGTTCAAGGGGTCATGAGAATGCAATGTAGTAATCAACCAGCGTTGCATAAGTAAATTTTTTAAAGCCAGTTTTAGCCGCAGAAGTGCAGGATGCAAAAACAGGATCTTATGAAATTATTGACCAACCACCCATGACTTATGGTAGTTCCAATAAAAGAGACTGAAAACATAATTTCAAAACGTGACAACTAATTCAAAGCCAATTCTACTACATACACGACATTTGAATTTATTGCTGTAAGACAATAAAATACAAGGTGCCCAAGATGGTGGGGAGTCTAAATAGCGAAAACACATATAGACCATGCAAGACCTAAACTTCTAACAAAAGGAAAAAACATAGAAACAAATATATCTTGCCATCTTGAGCATCAAAAGTTGTCAATTTCAGCTTCAAAGGTACTGTAAATTTTTGACAAAACATGCAATCCAGATAACCAGAACCAATATCAAACGTAAGCTTCAATTTAGACTTAATTATCAAAATTAGTTGATGACAAAAACAGGAATTTATGGCGAAGAAAAAGGCAAAATACATTACTAATACTTAGCATGACAATTAACACAGTCGTGTATGTGGAGTTCCAAACACATATCAACAAATACATAATCATGTCTGAACTGTACCCAAATAGACATGTCAACAGATAATAGCACAATCAATTGGATTATGATTTGAAAAACATAAGTAGGATAAACTGTTCTTTCAGATCTCATATGGTTCCAAAGGTGGGACTGGACAGGAGCCTGAGAGATTCAAAAGCATACCAGTTCCAAAAAATTTATAGAAACAAAATTAGGAATAGCTGAAATGAAATCATGCAGTTATCAGCAAGTTGAATAGTAGAAATTTCTGGAGAGCTCACCATCTTCCCAGAGGCAAAAATCAACGCTGTAGTTTTTGGTTCCCTTATTCTAACAATGGCAGCGGCAAAACGCTGCAAGAACATTCAATTAAAAAGAAGTTAGTACTCAATTCTCCTAAATGTCTAAAGCACCAGAAAATAAGTCATTGTATGTTATTCACACAATTCAAGTTTTTCCGACATAGATCCATGTGTTTGTTCCAGGGGGATGAGAGAGAGAGAGAGAGAGAGAGAGAGAGAGTTCGACAGAAATTAAACCAATTTTATAAGAGGCTCAGGAATCACTGAATGCTGGACTCAGCAAAGAAAGTCAGTCTTTACTTTGAGTATTAGCATCACATCTCAGTCAACTAATGCCTAAAGAACCCACTATCACATATTTCGGTAGAGTGAGCTACCAACACTCAACTCAACTGTCAATACACTAAGAAATTAATTATACACAAAGTCTTGTGTACCTTGGGGTTGTATTCTGCATTCCGAGCTTCCAACGCAATTTGCCTGAGATCCAGCCTGCAACCAAGTAAACTGTAGATATGATATTCTCGCAGGGCCTTCCGCACCAATTGGTTTGTGAATGTTAGCCTCAATCACGATACAACTTCAAATCCACCATCAGCCTCTGGCTGGTCTCCAAGTGTTTCTGTTCCAGGATGCTGCAGGTGGCAGGCCCTTGGTCCAAGCTTACTTCTTTTCTTTACCCCTTGTGACAAAAATAAATAAATCATATTCTAGCTTAAAAAGTTGAAGAACCTTGAAGAAAAGAACAGTATCCGACTTACTTTTCCAGGGCTTAAGTAAGACAGTCATCTCCTGGAGTGAGCATCAACAATTGTCACCAAGTCCTTAAAAATTCAAATTCCAAAAAGCGGCAGTAGCTGGCAGAAATTGGTCACGGAAATTTGAACTGGTCCAAATATCCAAGCTAGTTCACATGACAAGCTTTGTTTTTGTTTGTCTGATAAAGTACGTTAAGAGTTAACATGCTATAGTTCTAGATAGACCTATTAAAACATGTCACTAGCTAACAGAATCACAAAAGATTTAACGAGCCATGGTCCCTAAAATTCTGTGCAAATAGCAATAAAAGGAAATTGCTGGTTATAGTTCATACCATGGTCTTCTATTAGAGGAAACTTGAATCGACTCAATCATAGGACAATAAAGTGATTTGAAATCCTCGATGGAAACATGGATTCCGGTAAGCTTTTGACAATCTTACCAGTAATCTCTACAAGAACAAACACCATCTTTGAAATGATGAAAACGATAAGCATCCCGTACTATGATAGTTCGATCTGAAATCTTTGACATGTACTTGATCCAATTATGGCAATCATTACAAACACGAAGATTCTTAATTACACGTATAGGGATCGTATTAGATAAGCTGAGTAGGCCAAAAGAGATTGCCAATTTCTCACTGTGAATATACTCTGTTGGATCTTTCTGCTGCTGCTCTATTTCATTCCAAAGGTTGTAACGGTCTTCAACATAACCAATTTCAGCTGCCCGCTCATTCAAATCCCCTAAGAATTCATAAATCTTATCTGCAAGTGGGTGCAGTTTGTCACCAACAAAGAATGCATGAACTGAGTTTTTTACCTCAATCCAGCTACGACCAGGCTCTTTCTTCACACCCCTTTCCTTCATTAATTGCCTCGTCTGATCCCTACAACCCCACATTCCTGCTACTGCATACATATTTGATAGGAGAACGTAAGTTGCTGAGTCTTCAGGTTCCAGTTCTAGAAGATGATGGGCAGCAAACTCTCCAATTTCTGTGTTCTTATGAGTTATACATGCACTTAAGAGCGTCCTCCAAATCATTGCATCTGGTTTCATTGGCATCTCCTTTATAAATTTTCTTGCAGAGCTCAAAGAACCAGCTCGCCCTAGAAGATCAACAACACAAGCATAATGTTCAGGCTTAGGCACTAACCCGTGCTCTTTGCTCATGGATTCGAAGTAACCAAGCCCTTCATCTACCAAGCCTACATGGCTACAGGCTGAAAGTACTCCCACAAATGTGACGTGGCTTGGCACTACACCAAGTTGTTTCATCTCCTCAAATAGATGTATTGATTCAACACCGCGCCCATGTTGAGAATAGCCAGTAATCATGGCATTCCAAGAAATCTCATTCTTTTCAGGCATTTCAGAAAACTCTTTATTGGCATCATTAATGCTACCACACTTCGAGTACAATGTGATTAAAGCATTGGAAACCTCAGTTTCGGAATTCTTCCCAGTTTTTATAATTGCAGCATGGATCTGCTCTCCTTGTTTTATATTTGCTAAATTAGCAGCAGCACTAATTGCAGAGCCAAATGTGAACAAATTAGCTTCTACTCCAGCTTTATTCATCCGATTAAATACCTGCAGTGCTTCCTCAAAGTACCCACTCTGTGCAAACCCAGATATCAATCCATTCCATGATATATTATCTTTAGCATCAATTGCCTCAAATGCATGGTATGCTTCCCATATTCTACCACATCTGGCATACAGGGTAACAAGTGCATTTCCGACTGACAGGTCATCTGAACAACCAGAGACACACGACTGAGCATGAATTTGTCTTCCTTGATTGAGTGCTTGAATACCAGCACATGCACTTATTGCACTTGAAAATCCTATGTTGTCAGATCGAATTCCTCTCTTTTGCATTTCTTCAAAAAGTATAAGAGATTCCGAAAATAAATCATGCTGTGCATACCCTGCGATCATAGCAGTCCAAGACACAACATCATCCTCAGTGAGTCTACTGAGAATTTTCAGGGCAGTATCCAATTCCCCATGCTTAGCATACATATCAATAAGCACACTGCAGACATAAACATTTAAATGAAAACCAGTTTTTATGACTTGAGTATGTATTTGTTCTCCTAAATTGAGAGCCCCGACAGAGGTACAGGTTCTCAGAATACTAGGGTAGGTGTACTGATTAGGAATCATGCCCTCAATATGCATTTGCCTAAAAATATGAAATGATTCATTAAGATCATCTAGCTGACCATAAGCAACTAACATCACATTCCACAGGACAACATTTTCTGTCTCTGTAGTAAGGAAAAACTCATAGGCAGTTTGCACATCAGAGCATTTCACATAAAGATCAAGCAGAGAGCCTTCAAGGATGATATCTGATGACATTCCCGCTTTTATTGCAAGTGAGTGGAGTTGTGTTCCCTTATGCAGAGCACCAATATCTGCGCAGGCACTCAAAAGACTAGCAATTGTAACACAGTCTGGTTCCAAACAATCAATCTGCATTCTTTTGAACAATTCCAATGCTCTATCACTAAACCCATGCTGAGCTAGCCCAGAGATCAGTGAGTTATAAGATACTGCATCCCTGTGGATCATTGTTTTGAAAATTTCTTCAGCAGATATGAAGTTCCCTGAGCGGGAATATAATGTCACCAGTGCATTGCATACATATGTTTCACAAGAAAATCCCCCCTTGAAAATAAGGCCGTGCAGCTGTGCTCCCATCTCAAATAACTCTATTTTGGTGCAGGCACTTAGTACACTTGAGAATACATAAGGAGTGGGTAAAATTCCTGATGTTTGCATCTGAATGAATAAGAGAACTGCTTCTTTTTCCCGTCCATTCTGAGATAGACCGGAAATCATGGCCACCCAAGAAACACTATCCCTTAGATATAATTTATCAAAGACCTTTTTAGCATAATCCACATACCCGTTTTTGGCATACAAATCAATTAAGGGATTACATACGAGCAAATTAGTACCAAAACCATGACAAATAATCCTTGTATGAATCTGTTCAACATATTGGAAACGGACATTACCCCCACCACATGCCCTTAAAACCCAGGCAAACGTGGTCTCATCAGGATGCACATTATCTGCTATCATTCGAGAAAAGAGATCCAATACATGGCTGGTCAACTTCTTTGCAAGAAACCCACGAATTATGTTATTCCATGAAAATGAACTTCTGTGGGGCATGTCATCGAAAACCTTAACCGCACCATCTAAATCACCACAGGCAAGATAAGCATCAGTGAGGCCATCACATATTACCTGTTCTGCATCAAAACCCAGCTTCAGAATCGTAGAGTGAAGCTTCTTAGAATCTAAAAAGGACCCAGAACTTGAGCACCCTTTTAAAAGCCAAACATAAGTCTGACAATTAGCACGAACGCAATGTGCTTCCACCGAATGCAGGAATTCAATCCCCTTTGGATTGCTTTCATTTTGATGAACTAGACTACCATCGAAGATATGGGCTTTCGCTGCTGCGTTACTATATTCTGCCGAGCTCAACCTTGTGACATTCCCACAAAAGCACTGCAGAAAATTTCAAACATTAAAGAGAAAAACGAGAAGACCCAGAAGACATTAAAAGATGGCGATTGGTTTGGTGCACGAGAGAATTACGAAGGAGAGAATGATTACCTTGTGAGGATTGATAAATGAGGTGGGTTTGGTTGTGAGAGTGAGTTGGTTTCTGAAATGACGCAGGAAGCGATGGGAAAACAGAGGCTCAGGGAATTGGTTTAGAGTGAGCATCAAGGATCTGAGACACCCAGACCCACTCATCTGTGAACTGTCATGGAACTGGTATATGAGAATGGGAATGGGAATGGGGATGGAACGCAAGGAAAATAGATGATAGAGTCAAGCACAATTCTATTGCATCACCTCACCATTTTCTGGTTGTATGATTCCCAAGAACCCATTAACTGCAAATGAGAAACCAAATTATATGCTTTCTCAGACATTGCCATATCATACCATTTTGGAGAGTGGTAAATGGAATATATTGGTAAAAGCTAAGGAACAAAGCTAATTTCCAAACCAAAATCAAACTGAGAGTCAATAGAATTCAATGAGAGAGAGAGAGAGAGAGAGAGAGAGAGAGAGAGAGAGAGAGAGGCTTACCTGGAAATGGTGATAAGTAAAGAACAGAAATCACAGTCCTAGTGTTGTTTGACTTCTGATGTAACTTTGTACATAAATGAAACTATCAACACCACCAGGAAGTAGTAAGAAACTAAATACAGTAAACAAACAAAGAAACATATGTTACAACCAACAGGGCAGCTCCTTGGAGTTTCGCTGTAATTTCTCCCATCTTCCCTTCTTGTTTGTAGGTTGTAGGGTTGTAGGTTTGTAGCCACTCCCTCTCTGATTACTTTACAACCACACACTTGCAGAGTTGCAGTTGCAGAAGATGATGGATGGAAGGAGGGAGGGATGCGGGTATCAGCGGCGATATGGCTTTGAGGTTTAAGATATTCACACCTTCATCTTTTTTCTTATCTTAAATTTTATTTTATTTTCATATTCGCACTTTCATCTTTTTGTCCATTTTGGCTTCTTTTATAAAATTTCTCTCTCCTTTAGTCTTTTCTAAAATCTCTCTTTAATTAATTAATAATGTATAATAACAAAAAAACTTTAATAATTAGCATATGAAACATTACCTATTTTTGTTTTGTATATGGTGGATGAATTATACATTTTATTTTGTTAAAAGCCAATAGGCCTACGCACGTGCTCTTTAGGTTTCTTTAAAGTAAATTTAGGTTTTAGCAACAAAAAACCTTTCGCTTTTGAAAAAAGCTAAAGGTTTTTCAAAAAAGACAGAAAAACCTCTCAAAAATCAAGACATGCAAATGTAAATGATTTCTTAGGAAATCCAAAAATAAATAAGGGCATTTTTGTCCATTTTAGCTTCTTTTAAAAAAAAATTCTCCTTTGACCTTTTTCAAAGTCTCCTTTTGTTTTATTTGTATTTGAATAACGTTTTTACCCTTTGTATTTTATATGGGAGCCGGATCACGAGCTTTGATTCAATCCCAAACGGAGACCACGAGGTTACAACCACCACCAACGATTTTAATGACCATACTCATACCAACAACGACCATGGCTAAGAAAGTCACTGCAAAGCGCGAGAGGAAGGCGTTTTCCGACAAGGAAGCAATATGAGGATCAATAGTGGAGAAGGCATTTTCCGGTCCCTCGAGAAGCAATCAGAGGATCAACATTGGCGGAGTCGCAAGGCTCAAAGGCTCTTCCTGCTATTTCGGTGACTCGGCCTAATAGATCTTCGTTTTCTACGGTAATTCAAAACCTATGCTAATTATTGTGCTGTTTTTTGATATGGTGTGGCCTGGTTTTGATGTTATGCGATTGAATTACTTGGAAATGGACTTTTCTTGATATTTTTTTGTTCAATTTATTCGGTGTTGTTTTGAGATCTGAATTGTGGCTACTTTATTGTGTTTCGAGTTCGTTTATGATTGTATTAGAGTGATAGCTTCTCTTCGGCTGAAAACCTGGTGGCATTATTTTGATGATAATAGATATTGCATTGTTGCCTGCCTGATGGTCTTGTCTCTTTCTAAAATTTGCCTGAGGGCATCAGGATAGGGCCTTAATAGATTCATGCTTTCTTATTTTTTCTCCTTGACACAATTTAGCACTGAGAGGAAATATGTCAAAGATGCCAATTTAGTTGTGTATATGAGTTGGTAATTATAATTGACTGGGCCAGGTTGGTGCCCTTCATGACAGGACCCGATCCAAATTCCGCTTTGGAATCCGAGTCAGACCCTGTGCATGTCCGACACCTGGCAAATGTCGGGCACAAATGACCTATTTGCCCTTCTATACAAAACACGATAAAATAACAAGGTTGACTTCTACCGAAAAATCGGCAGAGTTCCCTTGTAACTGGTTCAATACCAAAACATTTTCACCTGCCAAACAAGTATACATATATACAACCAACTGCCAGCATATGTATATATACATTCCATCAGTTCAAATCTCAGTCTAGGGCAAAACATCAGAGCGACTACTAAGAATTTACAAAGGAGTGAATCCTTTTACAAAATAAAATCCTACATTAAAGAAAGACGCGGAAGATGGGAAGTGGCCCTGTGGTGGATTCATGTGCACGTCTACTGCCTGGGGGCGCAAAACAACAAAAAGGGTGAGTGGACCCAAAAACAAAGTTTAGAAAAATACCATATGAACATACTAACTCCACTGTAAAAATAGTTATACAAACTAGCTTATTTTCTTTATTTCTGAAATCAATGCATGTATATAATTATATACATTTGAAAACAGTTTAAAACTATCACCTAGGTGTACCCTTATTTCCGTCAATTCCTTATATCCGTCAATTCCTTGCATCACCATGGGTGACACATACTCGCAGGTCTCAGTGACACGAAGTCAATCCGAGCCGCAACTCGCAGGATTCAGGGGACCGTAGTCCACCTTTATCCGCATTACTCGCTCCACACGAGTTCGAGTACCAAGGACTCGTGGGGCAACTGTCAAGCATGCTGACTAAACCGAAGGCAACAAATATAATCCGAAGGCAACATTTGATAACTGGGTACAAGGTGATTTAAGAAAATATAAAGTTTCTGAAGCAAAACTGTTGAATAATTAACTTTCTGTAATCTTTAAAATTCTGCTGCCATTTATCTGATAATTAACGAGCATATCTTTTCCTATATTCTTTAAAGGAGATTTCACTCGGCAGCATGCAACATAAAACATTTAACAGAATAAAACAGCTTATGACTGAAACAGAACTGCTTAAATTCTTTTATTAAAACAAAGAGTCCACTCACTGATAGTCTGAGCTCGCTGGACCTCTTGACGGTCCCTCCTGCGGGTCAACTGGTGCCCGGGTACCTGATTCAATGACCATAATATTCTATTAATACAATATAGTATTATATTAAAAACCCTACACCCGGCTCCTAAAAGTACGTGCATCAATTTTAAGTGATCCCTATGCCCATAACAGCTTTCCTTCCACGTGGGGTAGTTTAGCGGTATCTTGGGACTCAAAAAGCGCTAAAGTCCAAAAAGTCATTCCGGGACCCCACGGGTCCATGACCTCACATGATCCGGATGCCGCTAGAAGGTCCAATATATTTAGGACACATGTCCCGAGGGTATTGGTGTCAATCGGACGGTCGGATCGATCACAATCCTGGAATCGCATAATTTCTAAACCCTAGCCCTAGGGTTCGCGATTTCGGAGTATCCGGGACTCCGATTCATAATCCGTCGAATCCTACACGTTTCTAAAATTATCTAGAACAACATATCTGAAATTGATTACGATCCAACGGCTCAACAGTATTGAACCCGGTAATCGCACAATATGGAAAATCCGTTCGAGGCTCAAACGGTATCCAAATTGATATCCGCAAATTCCTATGCGCTCGTGACGACCTAAGGATCGCATCAGAACACAGTGTCACGGCACCACCCTCTCCCACGCGCCGGCAGCGATGGGTGTCCAAAGCGATAACGCATCGCCGAAAAATCGCAACACCAAGGCTCCAAACTCCTATTCTAGGTATAACACCATATTTGGAACCACTTTCGTTCTTGGACCAACCCCAAAAACTGACCGGAAGTGGCCGAACACGGAGGCCGAAAACCGGCTGGAACTTCAAGTTCAAAAATCCAATAGCTACACTGAGAACTGATTAATTCCTACCCAACAGGCAGCTAGAACAGCTCGAGAGGTTCAAAATCCATACCTGGCTCGACTGAAACGGTGGCCGGAGGAGGGAGATCGGAAGCTGTGAAGATCGGGCGACGTCGGCCGCTTCTTCTCCAAATTCCGGCGAAACCGCGGCGGTTGGAGGCGAGAGCTGGCTGGGGTTGGAAGAGGACGTCGTCCCGGTCAGTTTGGTACCGACCCTGTCCACAGCTGTGGCCGGTGGCCGGAGTTGCGAAGGAGAGAAGGAGGACGACCCGGGAGAGGGTCGCGGGAGGGAGGGAGGGAGAGAGAGAGAGAGAGAGAGAGAGAGAGAGAGAGAGAGAGAGAGAGAGGTTTTATAAAAATTCTGATTTTCCTAATTACCGTTTTGCCCTTCGTGATATTTTAATCGTATTTTCTTCGTTAAAACTCCGATTCGAGCTCACTTCATGTCGATGAACTCATTTCGTCATGCTCTACGCAACGATGTATGTGGAATTGTCAAAAAAATTTTGGTCAAAAAGTCAACTTTGAGTTCATAATTTATTCCAATGGCAAAATTGTCCTTCCGCATAATAAATTACTAATTAAATATGAATTTTAGGTTTGGGTCATTACAACTTCACGGCCCAGCTTTCTCATTAAATTAATGTTTTTTACATAGTAATTATATATACACTTATCAGATATTATTTTAGAATTCTCGTAACATTAAAATTTAAATAAAAAAAAATTTTAAAAAAAGGTGCTAGGTTTGTTATGAGTGTAGAGTAATTGTTTGGTGATTGGGTGTGCTATTTTTTTAGTGTGAGAAATGGTATTGTTATCAATTTTATATTTATATACATTGTGTGATATGTTATGTTGTAATTCTAAAAACTGCATTGCAAAAAATGAAAATTGCATTGCAAAAAACGAAAACTTTAATGCATAAAACAGAAACTGTAATGCAGAAAACAAAAAATGAGGGATTTATTAGATTTTATATTTTAGATTGATCATTGTATAATTCTAGAGCTGATCATGAGGGATTTATTAGATTTTAGATTGATCATTGACACAAAATCAAGTTCTCGGAGACGAATGGCGATCTTCAATGACACAAAATCTTCTTTTTTTTTCGAAAACTGCATTGCAAACAATAGAAATTGCATTGCAGAAAACGGAAACTGCATTGCAAAGAACATGAACTGCATTGCAGAAAACGGAAACTGCAATGCAAAAAACAAAACATGCAACCTATTTTACGTTCTAGGTGGTCTTCAGTCCGATTCCCCCTCTCCCAACATGGTCTACAATTTTTGTTTAGTGCTGTTTTGTTTTGTTTTGTTTATTTTGTTACTATTATAGTTAGGTTTTTATTAGATTGTAGATTGATCATTGTTATTAAAATACACAATGCATTGTAGTTTTTATTTCTATAGAAGTGGTTTTTGTTTTTGTTACAGCCTATGTTTTTTTGTTACAGTTTTTGTTTTTGTTTGCAATTTCTGTTGTTATTTACAATTTTTGTTTTTGTTTACATTATTGATATCTACACTATTTTGTTTTGTATAACTCTAGAGCTAAGCATGAGGGATTTGGTACAAAGTTTGCATGTATCGATGTTGAAATAATTTCTTTTATATAAAAAAAAACTATTTATTGTTAATAAAAATATTGCGTAACTGACAAAATATCACAAAAACAAGGTTGGTTTAGTGGTTTGTGAATGAGGCTACCCTCCTTTGAGGGTCAAGGTTTACGTCTCTTCAAGCACATTGAATTTCTTTTTTTTTTTTAGGTTAAGGGCAACATTATTGGTGACCGGCAAGGGACGGCGATGACTGGCTGGTAGCCAGCGAGGGACGCGATGGCTAGCCGGGAGGGGAATTGTCGATGGTGGACATGTGGCATAGTGTTCTTGTCTTAGAATGAGTGGCATTATGTGTAATTTTGATTTTTTTAAATTACATTATTGTGAAATTAGGTATTATTTTTTGTTTAAAATGAAATAGTTAAATTTGGTATAATGGCATCTTTTTGTAATTTTGAGGTTTTTCAATGCATGATTGTAAAATTACATCCTATTTTTTTAGTCATTGGTCTTTTGGTAATTAGGTGAAATTGGATTTCTATTTTTCAAATTAGTAAAGTATATAGTGAGTTAAAACTAAAGAACCCTAATTTTAATTTCAATTCTTAATGTTTGGATTAACCAAGGGCATTTTCTGGTATTTTGAATGCTTTACCATTCTCTGCCTTTTGCCTTATATATAGATAATAAGTGGGACAAGGGAGAAAGAATTAGAGGAGGTTTTATTTTACTTTGATTTTTGAACTGTTTAATAATCACTATTTTACCTTCATTATATTATTTAATGTAAATGCACATAAAAATTGGTAAAAAATATTCTATTAAATAATTGTAAAATACATGCAATTCAACAGCCGAAATTAAAAGTATGTAAAGAATCCTTAACATAAAATACTTATTGGAGAATCTCCCTGTTATTATTTGTTGTTGTAGTTGTTATCATTGTTATTATTTTTAGGGTTAAATATGTTTTTGGTCATTGAATTTTACACAAAAATTGGTCACTGTGTTTCCCAATGTTTACAATTTATAAATTGTTCAGTCTTCCTCTTCTAACTCAACGAATTATGGTATATTGTCTATTAGGGTTTAACAAATTGGGTTGAAATCGAAATAGTGAGGTATAAGGAAAATCAAAATGCCAAACTAAAGTAAAATGAAATCAATAACTTACCAATATATTTTGGTGCTCTACCTTGATTACGTCTCCTTACCATCCGAAGTCACAATACAATTCTCACTCAATTGATTCAGACTACAAAATAGCATCCAATATGTGATCTTATACCTCACAATTTTAATTTCAACTCAAAATTCCCCCTAATTTGTTAAACCCTTAGAGCATAATTCATTGAGTTAAAGGAAAAAGATTGAACGTGCTACTTAACAAATAAAAAATACACTTAATGGAATATAATGAAATGTTTATAAATTGTAAATTTAGGAACCACAATAACCAATTTGACTAAATTTTTTTTTGAGCGACCAAATTGAATAACCCTCATTTTTATTATTAGTTAACAAAAAGGCAACTGCAGGGTCCTTAATACTGCTTTCTCACTCTCTACTAAAGCTAATGCAAAAGCTTGTATAAATTCCATTTTCGTTCTCTTTTTTTGGCGACTCAGTCCAGCAAAATGAGTTC
The DNA here is from genome assembly GCF_000346465.2 of Prunus persica. Classification (NCBI taxonomy): domain Eukaryota; kingdom Viridiplantae; phylum Streptophyta; class Magnoliopsida; order Rosales; family Rosaceae; genus Prunus; species Prunus persica. Next base: position 332,771 of record NC_034015.1, read on the forward strand.
AAATTGGCTGCATCGTGAAAGAAAAGGAGAGAACAAATTTAATAGGATATCATTTATGCAAGATAGAAGTGAAGTTTCTATTCTACTATCAAAATTGCATGTTCTTATTTATTAACTCCCAACTCCTCCAGGATCACAATCTCATCAATCCTGGCTTATCTGCCACTGACAACAAAGCTTTCACACTCTGAATCTTAACCCTCTCTTTCTACACCCAACCAGAAAACAAAAAAAAATGTTGCTGCATGCATTGCCAACGACAGCACCAGAGCTACGTTGATAGACGTGTGTCTGCCAGCGACAGCTAACACGTGTAGTAAGTATGATCTACGAAGAAGATAAGAGGAATCAATTAGCAATAAAGTGCTAGAGAAACATCCAAAATTAAGATTTCATCAAGCAACAGATTTTTTCTTTTTGCTCTTGGGAGAGTGAAGGGGGCGCACCATTGCTGGACCTTCCTGAACTCTGTAAGGACGGGGTATATGTTCTCAAAGGCCTTATACGTGTCTTCTCTTACCTAAGACATCAAATTAAACAAAACATTATCAAATTTCCATTTGCAAACGCAATAGAAAATAAACTAGACAAAGTGGACAAGAAAAAAAAAAAATCACCTTTGCACCCGTAATAACAATTTTCCCCGACACAAATATAAGAAGAACAATCTTCGGCTGCTTCATGCGATATATCAGCCCTGGAAAAAGTTCCGGCTCATACTGCACCAACATAACAAAAAATAAAGGATCACAACAGAAATTCTAAACCTGTTAGGTCTATCCATTTAGTCAAATTTTAAAATGCAAGGATCTGTTTGATCCCAATGATTCATGTATTGGCCACATGCATTTTCCTATCATAATGTTGTTTCAAAGTAAGGGTTGTGTCTAGGATTCATATATAGTAGTCCTTGTGTTGGTTGAATGTATGTATGGATTCATTGTATATCTGGGAGGGAGTCATGAAAAAATTTAGTAGTCAGGCTAGTAGAGCTTCATAAGTAGGCTTGTCAACCTTTATTTTGGGACATGAAATAACTTGCAGAATTTTCCAGCAAGCATTTGTTTATCCCTAGGATGTGTGATGCCTAAGTCTCCTACTGGGGTGATGATGGTAAAATTATCCATTCAGTCAATTTCTCCTCTCGTCCATGAACTTCCCTGTTGCACTTTAACCTACCAACAATTTACAGCTATCGTAAATCACACAAATATCAACTGGAGAGGGGACACACACAAATCTCATCGATTATAAGCACCTAAAATGCAAAATGTCCACATGCAAAGATAATAATCTCATAAACTTGATCATAAAATATAAACACCTGAAATGCCAACCATAGACTAAAATGATCATCCCAAGAGTAGAAACGACATGGACGTCAGATCATGAAAAAAATTTAACATCAACAGACAAGAATTATGAAAGAGAAATAAAAAACAATACACGCAAAAAGAAAAGCTTAAAAATCACATCAAGTACTGACATGAAATACATAAGCCTGGGACAGAAAGTCTTCACTTACACTTGAAAAGGCACCATGAGAGTATGCAAGACCCTCAAGTCTTATAGGGAATTTAACATCACAGGAGCCAACAATATTTTGAATCTTGAAATCCTGATACTCATAAAAGCATGCATTAACAAATAATAATAAAATATAAAGGAATTGCTCTCAATGGTATTACACAAGAGAGAGAGAGAGAGAGAGAGAGAGAGAGAGAGAGAGAGAGAGAGAGATACCTTAAACGAAGCACTAAATCCAAGCTTTTGGATGATTCGGGCATACTGGGAACCAAAAATATCAAAACAGATGAAAGAAATTCGTCAGTATGCCCTTGCAACCTTTTAAAGATTCACTAATCTAACTAAATAATTATGTAAAGTATAATCATCAATGACCACTCCCACTCCTGATTGTGACCAGTAACAAAGGAAAAATTATTTCAGTCACAAACTCACAGCACTTGAGGTTGATACTAAATTTTTTTAAGTAAACAAGGATAAAATAAAAGTCGAATGTCACTCTACTCCTGCCTTAAAATGCCTAAAAACGCGTCAAAATATATGAAAAATCCCATATATATAGAACTAAGTTTTTTACTGTGAGAGTGTGCACCATCTACCTTCCTTGCTGCCAGTTTTGATTGCTGTTCACTTTTCGCACCTGTGCATACCTGAACTACCAGAGAGATTAAATATCTTAAACAGAGGCAAAAAAGGTATAATGGTCAAATTTTAAATTATAAACAAAGCAGGAGGGGAAAGGGAGGGGGGGCTTATCACGTTCTAGGGCTCATGAGAAATGCAGTAGTCAACTAGAATTGCACGAGTAAATTTTTGAAAGCCAGTTTTGGCAGCAGAAGTGGAGGGTGCAAAAACAGGATCTCATGAAATTATTGACCAACCACCCATGACTTATGGTAGTTCCAATAAAAGAGACTGAAAACATAATTTTAAACTGTAACAACTAATTCAATGCCAATTCTACTATGTACACATGCCATTTGAAATGAACCTCATAAAAGGATAACTCCATCTCCAAATATATCTTATCATCTTGAGCATCAAAAGTTGTCAATTTAAGCTTCAAGATATTGTGAATTTTAGACAAAACATGCTGTCCAGATGACCATAACCAATATCAAACATACACTTCAATTTAGACTTAATAACCAAAATTAGCTGATGACAAAAACAGTAAATTATGGCGAAGAAAAAGGCAAAATACATTACTGATACTTAACATGACAATTACCAAGGTCATGTATGTGGGGTTCCAAACACATGTCAACAAATACATAATCATGTCTGAATTGTACCCCAATAGCCATGTCCACAGATAATAGCACAATCAATTGGATTATGATATCAAACACATCAAGTACGATAAACTGTTCTTTCAGATCTCACATGGTAGCATAGATTTAAAAAACAAAGGCATTTATCACCAATGGTGGGACTGAACAGGAGCCTGAGAGATTCAAAAGTATACCAGTTCCAAAAATGTTATAGAAACAAATTAGGAACAGCTGAAAATAAATCATGCGGTTGTCAGCAATTGGAATAGCAGAAATTTGTGGAGAGCTCACCATCTTTCCAGAGGCAAATATCAACGCTGTAGTTTTTGGTTCTCTTATTCTCATAATAACAGCAGCAAAACGCTGCAAGAACGTTCAATTAAAAATAAGTTATTATTCAATTCTCCTAAATGTCTAAAGCACCAGAAAATAAGTCATGGTCTGTTATTGACACAATTTAAGTTATACTGGGATGGATCCGTGTGTTTGTTCCAGGGGGGATGAGAGAGAGAGAGAGCGAGTTCAACAGAAATTCAACCAATTTTATAAGATGCTAAGGAATCACTGAATGCTCGACATTAAAGAAATAGTGATAGGATTATTAGCACATCTGTTTAGTTTGCCATTAATTATGTTCTTTTTTCTCTTCATATAAACTGGTCCCTTTTATTACAACAAATACTTATTGGATGGGAGGACTTGGGAGGCATACGTATGAAAAGCAGTGTGAAAGGAGTACAAGTGTCAACTTTCACTGGTTTCCAATACTTTCTACCCACGTGAAAAGCAACGACATCAAAATTTCAGTGAATGTAAGAGGCTAAAAAAAGAGTGAACTACCAACACTCAACTGTCAATACACTACAGAAATGAATTATACACAAACTCTTGCATACCTTGGGGTTGTATTCGGCGTTCCGAGCTTGCAACGCAATTTGCTTGAGATCCAGCCGGCAACCCAAGTAAACCGTAGATACGATATTCCTACAAACACAACCAGAACAGAAGGAATTAATAAGCTTCATTATTTAGCACAAAATACTCCAGATTATAAGAATAATGTGTTAATAAAAAGTAAAAGAAAATAATTGAATATTAATAATTCCACTACAAACAAACAATAAGAGATGAACACTTGTTGACAATTCCGCACATTCTATAGCAAAGACAGTTTAATAACATTTCTTCATATCTTTGCGCTAATAGCACAAAGTTTTGCATGACCCAAACATACATATCGAATAAATGGATAGCATGGACCAACAAAGGGCACAAAACCCATATAAGCTTGTTTTTTAGTAGCGAGTTCTACCACAGATGCAGTACATTTGGCATCAAAACAAGTTCCATCACACAATAGAGTTATAGCTCACAGAAGGGAGGCCTATAGGTTAGATTAAAATGTCTTGATATTATGCATGCGAAAAGTACCGAGGCACTGAAAACTGGTAGGTGACTAGGAAGGACAAAAAATTTTATCCACCAAGCCAGTCTGGAGAGACTCCAGGTACGGAAACCTGGTGGATTTCATCACCAAGCTTGGCCGGAAAACTAAAAACAAAAATACTATTTCCATGTAAATCAGTTTTGAGAACAAGTTCGAGCCATAGCTTCGTTTACAATAACAGAGAGCACTATCTAATGAAATCTTACATTGGCAGATAGAATTCAATTCCCACGAGATTTAGATAAAACAAAAAACCAAAGTTCATATAAATTGGGGTAAAATTCGACTTCAACCACAAAAGTTGGAAAATTTTCAATCCTTTTAAAACACAAAAAACATCTTAGAGATGCAAACGAATCAGTATAAACTAAAAAATTTCATCTTCCTTCAGCTTTGGGAGACCACTGTAACCCCATCAACCTACAAACCGATAATCCTAGCATAAACCCATGAATCAGACCTAAACACGCCCACTACGCAGCACTCAATTCAGAAGCCTTGTACATGATGAAGATGGTTTTCTTTTCTTTTGCCAAAAAAATGATGAAGATGGTTCAATAAAACAGAATTAGAAACTTCAAAAGCAAGAGGGTAGAGAAAGACTTACTGAAGAGTGGGAACAATACCAGAGGGGTGAATGGAAAGATCCACAGGTTGGTTCTCTTCGAATCCACCTTGTTCCTCCATTCCCTGTATCCCACCTTCAAGACTTCGGCGATTTTCCAAAAATAGTATTATAAAGAAGAAAAAAATATATATGTTTTTAAGTGTTCTTCTGTTTCTGCTACAAATCCTTTAACTTTGTTTTTCTGGGTTCCCCGAAATTATTCCTTATAATCGTCCTCAATCAGATCCAGAGCTTTCGGTAATCTAGGGTTCCAGAAGGATTTAAGAAAACAGAAGAATTGAGAAAATAAACTAGGAAAAAGTTCGCGGGAAAATTGGAATTTGGGGAGGGAGATTTTCAAATAAGGTTTTGTTTTATAGGTATTGATGGAAGAAATTGTGAGCGATCGTGGATTTTGTTTGGGGTCGGGTCTGGTCTGAGAGAAGGCAAATGCGATTTTATGTGGGTGGCGAGGAGGTCCTTTCCCTTTTGTTGTCTGGCTTGGCTTTGACGTTTTGGCTTTTGTCTATTATAGAGAGAGAGAGAGAGAGAGAGAGAGAGAGAGAGAGAGAGAGGCTGATTCTTATGTAACCGGTAATCCTTGCAATTACCGGATAGTGCCGGTTTATCATGTGTTTTTCTTCGAAAAAATAATATACGGTTAATTGTTGCATTCCTGCATTTTGGTCAGTGCTGTTTAATTTTTCATTAAATTCAAGGATATATTTGAAACTTTCTCGTAACTTATAAAAATAAATAAAATAAAGTAAAACAACCCGCCCATCACCAAAATACTGAAAGCTATAACACTAGTCGCTCTCATTTTCGTTTGGTTAGCCTTGTTTGTTTTTTTGAATCTCGATACACACCGAATGTGAGGTACCACAACCCAACCTTATCCATTCAAAGCATGAAAATAAACCCATTTTAGAGAAAAAAATGTTTGTATGTTCCTCTCATGTAGGACCGCGTCTCAATTTTTTAAGGACATTTTTTAAGGAGAGAGAGGTAATAACATACTAAACTCTCACACATTGTATATATACTAAAATTCAAATAAAGAACCTTTTCTAAGGGAGCAATTGCTCCCAACCACTACACTAGTAAGACCACGTGTCACTTAGATTTGAAAAAATTGAAAAACACCCTAGAAATTTTTGCAAATTACACACGACATTGTCTTCAATTATAAATCTCTAACCAATGCGTGCAAAAATGTTTATAAATGCTTTTAATATTTATCAATAACCCCGTTAATAGTTTGTTAAGAACTTGGTCAACAATTTATCAATAACGTATCAAGGGCTTGTTTGGTAGGGAGGACTACACTAGACTAGAAAAATGCCTACATTTCATGTGCATTGAAGGCATATTATGTTGCCTAACTTGGAGAAAGAATGGAGACCATCTATAAGAAGTTGATGACTAAAACTTATCCCTCATAACAAACGAGCCAATAGTTTATTAATAGTCCATGCTATTTGTTTAGACCTCAAACTTTATGTGGTCAACATATGAAATACAAGTGTTTTTACTTGAATGAAGAGGAGATTTGGTTCCTTAATTGAATGATGCTTATGTTGGAATTAGAGTAAGAACGAGAGTAATATTTTATGTATTTGATAAGTCTTTTTTCTTTGTACTTGGAAGCAGTCACACTTTTTACATAAATTCAAGCCTATTTATAGAAGTTTCACAAGATATTCATTAAGCCGATCACCTCAACTTGGAGCCGAGTTGTTTATGTCACATCAGGCCGTCCTGTCAGGTGGACGATGGTCCTCTTCTCATGATGGCTTTACGCATTTTACTTAGGGGCGAGAGTGAGCTGAGTAGCCTGTTACGAATGGTCGGAGTCCCATCTGGTCAGGGGACGGGTTAGGTGGTGTTGAGGCCCAAAAATCCAAGGACTAGGCCCAGGCTTATGCTTGACATAAGAGAAATTATGGGACGCACCTACATAAACCATGGCCCATGCGTCACTCCAAGTAAGCATGCGCAAAAGGGCTAAAAATGCACTGGCTTTATAAATTCGCGTTCACCAACCTATCTGATGCTACTTGGCCCGATCATAGCTTATTACGGTACAATAAAACCCAAGCACAAGCATGTTAAATAACACACGCGATGCCATGTAAAGAACCACTATTCTAATACCAGATCGTGCTATAAGCTTAAGTGAGCCCAAGCCACATAATTACCTGGGGCTTGCTGAGAAGGTTGTGGTATGGACGGGAATAAGCAATCACATGGCCCATTAAGGGTTCGAGGAATGAAAGTTTTAGGCCACTTGGGAGCGTTAAAACTCAAGCCTGTTCCTCGGGCCCAAACACATGGGTTAGCATGAGAGACAGAGAGGGAAAAATGATTCAATGCCTTATGAGGACATCTAGTAGTCTACTATAACACTTAGACAACCCACATCAATAAAATGCCCAAATTAAATAAGCTATTTCTAGCAGCTTGGCGAAAACCCATTAGACGCTGGAAATAATATGCTAGTAACTCAATACTGTACACACAAGCCCAGCCCAACGCCTTGTAAAAATCTGGCATCGTGCTCCACCCTTGTCGGAACTCCAAGATGGTCAACGAGGAGCCATGGTAGGGACCAAAGGAAATTCATGTATGTAGGAAGAATACCCATTGGACAAATAACTCTACCCATTTTTCTTTTCCTCTGTAAGCACCATTTTGAAAACTAAGAAGGAAAGCAGGTGGCGCCTCACCCCCATAGGGAGGTCCAGCCACACAAAACCCTTGGAACCCCAAAGGGCACTTTATCCATGTGCCTTGGATAGGAAAATTTCACCAAATAGGATCGAATGGGAAGAAGCAAAGATAAAGGAAGAAAGAGGTTAGATAAAATCAGGGGTTTTAAGTGCCCATAAAAGGGGAGCTTCCTTTACCCAGCAAATCATCATCAAGAGCATGACCAAGCTTTGTCAAGCAACTGGAATTCACTTAGGACACCCATCTTCTTATTTCGTTGTTTTTTTTTCTCTTTTTCCTCGAGATAGAAATCTTCCTAATTTTCCTATGCCCCATTTTAAACCCTTGTTCTCTGTAAGAAACTCATGCTTTTCTCTCTCTCAAATTGCTAAACTTGTGAAAGCTTAGCTCCCATGCCACAAGCTCCTCAAGCCAAGTCACTCATCAATTTGTTATATTTATTTGGTTATTAGTGACAATGACCTAAAAAAGTTTTTTTCTAAAGTTTCATCAAACTCTGCAAAAACTCTTTTAGAAGCTAGGTTTTTGAAATCAGGCACTAGGGAATTTTTGTTCGTTCTCTTCTCATAGCAGTCCAAGCCCATTCGTCAGGCTGCTGGAACAAAAAGACCCCTAAATAAATTGGCGACTTCACTGGGGATCAGGCTGCCATTTTCACTAATGCCCCCGATGAAGAAGACTATGAGCAATACCATGGCTTCCCAAGATAGGCCCGACCATGGTGATTCTGAATCAAGGCAAAATGTCTCTTCTATAGAGCAAGAACATGCAAGTGAGGGAGCTTTCACTCTCACAGATCTCGTTACAACTGTACATGCTATGGGAGAAACCAAGAGGGAGATAATGGAAATCATCAAAGAACTAACAAGTTCTGTCTCTAAGCCAAGTGAAGAAAATGACATACACCTATAAGAGGAGTCTGCTGCTGCTGGAAAATGGTCTGAACAAAAAGGACTATCTTTTGTTATCCAGGAGGATGTCGTTGCCATGTTGGAAAAAGAGTTTAGGCGAAGCCAAGAAGATTGGAAGTATATTCCTCAGCCACCATATCCATCGAGCTTACTCCAGTAGCCACATCCTAAAAGTTATGAGGCACCAAGCTTTGTCCTTTTCGATGAAAGGAAAGGAAGCCCGAAGGAACATGTCAACCGTTTCCTTGATGATTTGGGACCACATGCTGGTGATTATAATCTCTGACTTCGAGAGTTTTCAAAAAGCCTTACTGATCGAGCTTATACGTGGTACATAACATTGGCACCAGGCTCTGTTCGCTCTTGGGAGGATTTGGCAAACAGGTTTTGTAAGAAATACTTTCAGCATGAAGAGAGAGTTACTACCACTGAACTCAACAATACTCGCCAAAAACATGGGGAAGATCCTGTGGACTTCGTACGTAGGTTCTGGGACCTGACTTTGGATTGCTATGACGAGAAAGATGAGGAGGCGCTTGTCGAGATTTGCATTAGCAACATTGTGACAGATTATAGAGTTTACTTGGAGAATATTGGCATCAGTCAATTTTCTCAGCTGTTGGAAGTAGCAAGGAAGACAAGTATGTATGTCAAGCCGACAGGGCAAAGAACTTGGAGGAGTGAGAAGAAGGAAGCGCACCAAACGCTAGCTATAGATGACAAGCCATCCAGTGACTACAACTCACGCACATGCAAAGATGGGGAGACATATTCGCCATTACTATGCAAAGATGAAGAGTCTTATTGGGTGGGGACAGAGTCCGACCAGTCTGAGAGGTATGTCTTGATGTGAAGGGTCGGGTCGGGTAGTCCCCCAACTCCCCAAGGAATGAGTACTTTACCTAAGGCTGGTAAAACGGTTTGGATAGGTGTCAAATGCTCGGGTGTTGTGCAATTATTACAGGCATGATGATGAGGCTTTTGGGGAGACAAAATGGGAGTGACGTCTGCTTTGTGTCGATTGAGAGAAACGATGAGAGCCTCATGTGATGACGATCCAAGAATGGGCATTCAGGCAGAGCAGAAGGCTAAGATGATCAACAAGAGTGCTATATATAGGAGCCTTTGGGGAGGAATTTTATTTCAGCCATTTTGAGCTTTCAAAAACTCTAAGTTCGGGTGCGAAAGCAAAGAGATCGTGGTGCAGCTAGTTGGCTGAGTGCAATCGGAGAGAGGAAGAAAAAAGGGGCTTGTTCGTGCAAAGACATCGTGGCAGCCAGGTAAGAGTTTCTCTCTCTAGTTTTCTCTGTTATTGTCTTTAGGGCAGGAGGGAGAGAGAAAAGAAGGAAAAAATAGTGAGCATGGCTAAGAAAGAGGAAGGACACAGTGGGTCCAGCAAGCGTAGTGTAAATTTTAAGGATTTGGATGAGGCTTGGGATCGGTTAGGGGATAGGCCTCCAATGGGGCTAGGGGTGGATGCCTAGGTGATTCCCTTTATAGTGGGAGTTTTGAGTTCATCAGATGAGGTGGAAGTAAGGGAGGCCGAGGTGGAGTGAGTACTGGAGGCGTCATTAGATGAGGAGGACGACCTTGAAGGGCATCTGGATGCGGAGGTAGAGTGATCGGAAAAGAGGGAGGCAGAGGACCCCAAGTGCCTTGTGGTTGACTTGGATGGAATTCCTCTGAGGATGAGCACAGCTCGGGCCTAAGGGGAATCGACATGCTTATAGAACAAGTCCACCGCTGGACTCAAATAGGGCAAAAGGCCCTCCTTACGAGCCTTGAATTGTGATTGTTGATAAAAGAACTACATGTGGCTTGATCCCTCACCAAGGGGTACGTAGGTAGCCTGGGGTTTCACCTAGGTGCACCCACGACTTAAACTATTACTTTTGTTGGGCATCTCTATTTGTTTAATTTCCGTTGAACTTCATTTCAGTTGTAAACTGAAGCCTTCCTTTAGATATGCTCTGTTTTCACCCATACTTGGGTTGGATGTAAGGGCGGAGGCCTATTATGTAAATTGCATGTTTTTATCTTGTGCATGCTATTGGGTGGTGTTTACAATTGTGTCTTCAACATGTTGAAAATTTTGGAAAATGTTTATTTTTCAAGGGAGACTATCGAAATTTCGGCAAAAGTCTCGTTTCTCTTTTCCTTAATTTGAAAGAAAGACTACGACGTTAGTAAATGGGCCTATCATTAGTTTGATGTTGGAAATACCACAACATTCGTCCCGGGTTCCGAGGAATTCAGGACGGGTTTTGTCAAAAAAACCTTACTTGTACATGTGTTTGTTAATGATGGTATATCGATCGGCTTGATTCTGCAATCGGCGTGAGGCTTCGGTGTCAGGAAGAGATGTCCCTTGGGCCAAATAGTTGTAGATAGGAGTCATCAAGTTTGGCAAGGTGTCGACGGACATGGTATCGCTCTTGTCTTTAATAATGATGGGTTTGGCGAGGTATTTGATCGAGATCGTCTGCTTGATCTTCCCGTCGAATGTAGAGGCTAACTTGGCCAGAGTGTCAACTCGGCCATTCTAGCTCCAGGGGATCTGAGAGATGGTAAATGTGGTATTGAAAAAAAAAGAAAAAAGATGTTTGACGTTATGCTTTTACCAGATAGGCCTCCATAGCCTTTCCCTTAACCTGGTAAGTGTTATTGACCTGGTTGATGATAAGCATCGAGTCGCTGAGCGCAGACAGTTGTTTGGCTCTGAGATCATGGGTGAGGCGTATCCTTGCAAGTAGGGCCTCGTAGTCAGCCTCATTATTGGTGGCCTTAAATTGAAAATGAAGAGTGTATTCCACCTTGTTCCTTTTAGAGAGGTGAGTATGATCCTGGCACCACTCCCATGTAGGTTGGAAGCACCATTGACATTTAGTTTTCATGTTGGCTCTAGTCGGGGTGGGCTCTTCTCGTTGTAGGGAATGGATGTGTGCTTGTCTATCTGTTCGTCGGTGATGAGCATGGCTAGTATGAATTCTGAGACGAAATCTTACATAACTAGCCCTTTTATTGCGGGTCGTGGTCTATAGTCGATATGGAATTCACTCAACTCAAATAGACCACTTGATGAGGCATTCAGAGACCTTTGGTGGATGAAGGACTTGTCGAAGTGGTTGGTTAGTGAGAATCGAGATGGGGTGTACCTTTGGTCAAAGGAGGACATATCGGAAGTATGGATCTAGACGCCGAGCCGAAACTACTAAGGCCAGGGCGAGCTTCTTGATAACAAGGTAGCGCGTCTCGACCTCTATGAGTGCTCGGCTTACATAATACAAGGCTCGCTGTATGGTATCGATCTCAAGGGACGAGGACTGAACTGATAGCGGAAGAGGAGACATATAGGTAAATGCCTAAGGTCTCACCAGGTTCCGGTTTAGAGAGGATATGAATGGCTCCCATGTAGTTCTTTAGGCTCCGAAAAGCATCGTCACATTCTTCCGTCCACTGGATATACCGTTATGCTCCTCGTATATCCTTGAAGAATGGTAAGCACTTATCAGTGGATTGCGAGATGAGTCGGTTGAGGGCAGCAACGCGCCCTGTCAGACTCTGTACTTTTATTTTTTGTTTGGGAGGGGCCATTTCAACCAATGCTGGGATCTTTTCGGGGCTAGCCTGATCTTCCGCTGCCTAACCTTGAATCCCAGGAATTTTCCTGACTCCACACTGAACACACATTTGGCGGGGTTCAACCGCATCTTGTATTGTCGGAGGATTATGAACATTTCGATGAGGCAATTGATATGTTGGTCAGCAGTGAGGCTCTTGATGAGCATGTCGTCTACATACACTTCGATGGACCGACTGATGTATTCAATGAACATTTGATTTACCAATCATTGGTATATGGCACCCACATTTTTAAGTCTGAAGGGCATAACCTTGTAGCAGTATAGCCCTCAGTCAGTAATATACGAGGTGTCCTCTTCATCAGCAAGGCCCATGTGGATTTGGTTATATCCACGGTGGCGTCAACCAGCTGATCGATTCTAAGGAGGGGGAAACTGTCTTTGGGATAAGCCTTGTTGAGATCCGTGAAGTCTATGCACATCCTCCATTTCTTCGGGGGTTTTTTTTATTACCATAACCACGTTTTGATACTCACTTTGGGTAGTCCACTTCGCCGGTGAAGCCGATCCTACTGAGCTTGTAGGTCCTCTTGGCCTTACCAAGATTGTCCCACACGTTCCCCATTTCCCCCCTCAATCATAGCCTTCATGGCTGTTCAGAGGTTCGGCTCCTGAATGGGAATAGAATCGGGTTCGTCTGGCATCTAGTAGTCATGCTCGACGACACACTTCTTTCTTTTACGTAAACTACAGCCAACAGGGATGATCTCTTTAGAGTTGGTGGTCTCGAGGTCGAAATGGGAAGTAACGTGGCTTGGCTAGGGGCTAAGGTACAGAAGCGGATGCTTAGTCCTCGCCGAACATGCATCTTTCTACCCTTTTGGTATAGCACGAGTCCTTGATGGCCCTCTTCTAAGCTTTCTTTAGGTTTGCTTGGAGGTTGATTTGTTGCCATTGCATTTGCTTATTTTAGGTATGAAGAGTTTCATTCAGGTCATGTATAGTGCCGACTTCGTTCTTTAGGAATTCTATCTTGGGTGTTTATTCTTGTTTCTCCGCTTTTTGGCACTTCATGATTTTCTGATTGGGAATGCCATGGGTAAAAATCCCCTTCATCTTTTGGTTTAGCATACTGGTAGTGAAGTAGCAAACGTGTAACTTTTAAGTGTGGATTCCCACAGACATCGCCAAATGTTTAGACCTCAAACTTTCTATGGTCAACGTATGAAATACAAGTGTTTTTACTTGCATGAAGAGAAGATTTGGTTCCTTGATTGTATGATGCTTATGTTGGAATAAAAGTAAGAATGAGAGTAATATTCTATGTATTTGATATGTCTTTTTTCTTCGTACTTGGAAACAGTCACACTTACATAAATTCAAGCCCTATTTATAGGGATTTTCACAAGATATTCTTCAAGTTAGTCACCTCGGCTTGGAACCAAGCTGTTTAGGTCACATCAAGCCATCCTATCAGGTGGCGAATGGTTGGGGTACTTCCACGTCTTCTTCTCGTGATGGCTTTACTCATTTCACTAGGGGGGAGTGAGCGGAGTAGCTTATTACGAACGACCGGAGTCCCATCTGGTCAGGGGACAGGTTAGGTGGTTTATATGTGGTATTGGAGAGGACAAGGGCGGTATTTTCGAGAGGAGGTGAATCCTCCTTTGTTATGGGAGGTCTTGTCGTCGACGTGGCTGACCATTAGCCTTTCGTCATATTTTCCTAGATGGTACTGAGGCCGAGGTGGTATGGTTGGGAACAGGGCCGACGTGCGTAGTTGGCATTTATAGGGGACTAGATGGTCTTTTTTGCCATCTGGCTAGCAAGGTCCACGTGTTCTATTCTCACTGGGCAAACGGGCTCAGTTTACGTCAACACTATTAATAATTTATCGATGACATAGAAAGTTTGAAAAAAACAAAACAAAACAAAACAAAGCTAATAGTGGTTTCATTCCAATTACCCAAAATATATAATATTAGAAAAGCTTGAGAAATAAAAAACCTGAAAAGATTTAAGAAAAAAAAGATAGCGAACAAGCAACCTTGTATTGTATGGCCCAACCCCATTTGCATCCTTTCATAATGGGGATAATGAATCTAGGAATTTTATTTCGGTCTCGTGTTCAAGGAAGAGCTCATCTACAATTCATTCAATCAAATTCAGGATTTCATTTTCCTTCACTTTCTCATAAGCCAAACGAACTACCTATTACATAATCAATTCGAAGATGAAACATTGATACGGATTAGAGTGAGTGATCTGTTCTTTTTGGCTTTTAATATGGTTTGGTTTCCTAATCATGAGCTACAAAGGCCCATTACAATAACAAAGAAATCTAACATAAAAATTAACACAATCTGGTGCACCTCTATTAAGGATCACGCACAACCGAAGAAACTCTGGCATAGGCGTCACAGCTAAGATTGCAAACTTAGAACAATTAAAAAATGATAAAGCTTAGGAAAACCAAGCCAGAACAATACAAATAAAGCACTCACAAATGATAAGTGCAAAACTCTTACAAAAGAGAGGTAAAACCGCTGCAACGATGCAATCCACAACAAGCCCAAGCTATCCATCCAACGGCCCCATGGCCGACGCTGCTGCTCTGCATCCCGACACCATGCCCGAGAGCACCACACCAATCGCTCCATCGCCTGGCCTCGTGGCCATGAACACCACTGCAGCCTGCGTTGCCGCAGTCACCATAGGCCTTACGTCGCCAAAAGGCTCTGTAGCAAAAATTGCGGCTCAAGCTCAAGGTCCAAAGGTTGTGGTAACCTCGCAGCCTCAAGGCCGACTTTGATGTCCCTCACCACAACGCCATCGCAATCCATGGTGGAACCTCCAAGCATAGCTATTATGTCGCCGCCATGAGTCACAGCCAACTTGGCACTGCTGCTGACTTCGGCCCGATCTTGGAGCAAGATGGGTGTCATGTGGCATACTGCGCTAATATTTCATTCTATTACTTAAATGATGCACTTTGAAGCTCTAGTGATTTCAACAACAAAAACCAAGCTCGTGAATCATCCTATTGTTTTCCTGTAGCATCGCATGTAAGTTACATTTCAATTTTTTTGTTTTTAGTTTGAAAAAAATGAAAAACAAATGCTCATAAATTATTACAAGCACTATACGACATTGTATTCAATTATAAATATGAAAATTTGCGGTCTAGCCTAGTAGAAAAAAACCTTGACTTACAAACACGGGTGGACCTATGAAGAGGCTTGACTGTGCTTTAGTCCAGTGCTGGTTTTGTACTTTAGTCTTGATTGAACAACAAAATCCACTACAATTAAATATTAACCCTCTTATCTTTATGAATTCAGCCCATCCTAGCTACCCACATCAGATTTCTTATTCTTCTACCCACTGAAATCCTACCATATTTTCTATAAAATAATAATAATAATCCTACCATATAATGTTAATTAGCCCAAAAATTCCTGGTTATAAAAGACCTCCCAAAAAAAAAAAATTTGCCCACTCCTAGAAAAATTCCTAGGTCGCCATTACTTACAAACTAGTGGCCTAATTATTAAACCCCACTTGACACATTAGTAGTGTGTGTGAGAAATGCTATCTTCCTTTTAGTTTTTATTTTATTTTTCAGTACAAGTGATAGTCTAAACTACAGAGAATGTGGTTTCTCACACATACACACTATCAAGGTGCCATAGGGGTTCAAATTGACCTCTTGTTTGCAAGTCAATGTCATTTTTGACTGGGCTAGACCATTGACACCAAAGCTAGAGGTTTGTTATTTTCTAATTTTTTTGGAAGGAATTTATTTTATTATTTATGTTATTCGATTTTGTTTGGTTGGTGAGAAGTTATGTTGCACGGATACGAATACGAGTACACCGATATGACATATCTTCAAAAACTAGGATACGGGTACCGTATTGATAGAACGATTAATAATATATATTTTAAAAAATAATATAAACAGGTCAATAATGGGCCCAAAGAATTATCAAAGTTTGGGCATCTGGGTAGGCACTAGCCCATTACTGTTTCTTTCACTCAAGGCATGCAAGTAAAACGATGCGTATTGTAATTGGGGCACCTAACATCATCATCTTCACGAGTTAGCCGCCTCTTCTTCGCAGAGCAACTGCAACTGGAGATTCGCAGCAGCTGCAGCGCGCAAGTAAGTTCTTTTCTTCTCCTTTATTCCTTCTTCCTTCTTCTTCTTCTTCTTTCTTCTCTACTGCCCGGTCGAATCCAGAAGAAGAGGCTAAGTATATTGCGAAATACCCCCGCCATATCCTTGACCGTATCGCTCGTGTGTCCATGGCGTATCGAAGATGGTCAACATAACAGAAAAAAGTCCACGATACGTCGTTTGCCGTATCTGATACGTATCGGAGGAGTATCCGATACGAGCATACCCCTCATGACCGGCGTATCGGTGCAACATAGAGAAGCCTTCGCGCTCAAGTTTCGGAATACAACAGTCATATTTTCTTTACCCATTTTATCGGGTTCTTCATTTCATATTGTGATTCTGAGAATGCAGTAATCCCTTAGCATGCTTTGCGTCTTGCTTTGTCTGAGACCCGTAAGTAAACACTTGACCAACATAACCACCAGCGCTTTGTTCTCTACCAAACCAACGACAACATCAATACTTCTGAGACAATGCAAGTCACTTCTCCAAGCTAAGCTCATCCACCAACAGATCCTGGTCCAAGGCCTCACGCACACCATAACCGACCTCATTGCCGCCTATGTAGCTTGCAATGCTCCTTCACAAGCCTTGGCGTTGCTCCAACGCCTTGTGCCGTGCCCATCAATTGTTTTCTGGTGGAATGTGCTTATACGGAGTGCCGTGCGCTCTGGGTTGCTTTATGACGTGCTTTGTCTCCACGGGCGAATGCAAATGCTTGGGTGGAGGCCTGACCATTATACTTACCCCTTTGTTCTCAAGGCTTGCGCCGAGCTTCACATGTTCAGTCGAGGCTCTTCGGTCCATGCTGCTTTGTATGCAAATGGTTTTGATTCAAATGTGTTTGTTTGCAATGCGGTTGTTGCTATGTATGGCCGCTGTGGCGCTTTGAATGATGCGCGTAAAATGTTCGATGAATTGCTTGAGAGAGGAATAGGGGATGTCGTGTCCTGGAATTCAATTGTGTCAGCTTATGTTCAGAGTGGAGATTCGAAGAATGCACTCTCAATGTTTGATCGGATGATGGGCGATTTTAGTGTACGCCCAGATGCTTTTAGCTTAGTTAATGTTCTTCCTGCTTGTGCTTCGGCTGGGGCACCAATGTGGGGTAAGCAGATTCACAGTTATGCTATTAGGAGGGGATTATTTGAAGATGTGTTTGTGGGTAATGCCGTTGTTGATATGTATGCTAAGTGTGAGATGATGGATGAGGCAAACAAGGTATTTGAGAGGATGGAAGAAAAGGATGTGGTTTCTTGGAATGCCATGGTTACTGGGTATTCTCAGATTGGTAGACTTGACGATGCTATTGGTTTTTTTGAGAAGATGAGGGAGGAGAAGATTGAGTTGAATGTTGTCACTTGGAGTGCTGTGATTGCAGGATATGCTCAGAGGGGACATGGTTATGGGGCGCTGGATGTGTTTCGGCAAATGCAGGCATGTGGCTCTGAGCCAAATGCTGTTACCCTCATATCTCTTCTTTCAGGGTGTGCCTCTGCTGGAGCACTGATTCATGGAAAGGAAACTCATTGTTATGCAATAAAATGGATCCTGAACCTAGACAGAAATGACCCTGGAAATGATATAATGGTAATTAACGGTCTGATTGACATGTATACTAAATGCAAGAGTCCCAAAGTTGCACGAATGATGTTTGATTCTGTTGCACCAAAGAAAAGGAATGTGGTGACTTGGACTGTGATGATTGGTGGATATGCCCAACATGGGGAAGCTAATGAGGCACTAGAACTCTTCTACCAGATGCTCAGACAGGATTTCCCCCTAAAGCCAAACGCTTTTACTATATCTTGTGCCCTGATGGCTTGTGCTCGTCTGGGTGCCCTGAGGTTTGGTAAGCAAATTCATGCTTTTGTACTACGCAATCAGTATGATTTTGTGAAGCTGTTTGTGGCCAATTGCCTGGTTGATATGTATTCCAAATCTGGAGACATTGATGCTGCTAGAGTTGTGTTTGACTACATGCAACAAAGGAATGCTGTTTCTTGGACTTCACTAATGACAGGTTATGGAATGCATGGTCGCGGTGAAGAAGCCCTGCAAGTTTTTGATGAGATGAGGAGTGTGGGGCTGGTGCCTGATGGTGTAACCTTTGTTGTTGTTCTCTATGCTTGCAGCCATTCTGGAATGGTTGATGAAGGAATGAGGTACTTTAACAGCATGAGCACAGATTTTGGGGTTGTTCCTGGGGCAGAACACTATGCTTGCATGGTTGACATCTTGGGTCGTGCTGGTCGCTTGGATGCCGCATTGGCGCTGATCAAAGGCATGCCTATGCAACCAACACCAATTACATGGGTGGCCTTGCTCAGTGCGTGCAGGACCCATGGGAATGTTGAACTTGGTGAATATGTTACACATCAGTTATCAGAGACGGAGACAGAGAATGATAGTTCATATACATTGCTTTCAAACATATATGCCAATGCCAGGCGTTGGAAAGATGTGGCCAGAATCAGATTGTTAATGAAACATACGGGCATCAAGAAGAAGCCCGGTTGCAGTTGGGTGCAAGGAAAGAAAGGCAATGCAACCTTCTTTGTGGGTGATAGGACTCATCCACAGTCTCAAGAAATTTATGAGACCCTTGCTGACTTGATTAAACGGATCAAAGAGATTGGATATGTCCCTGAGACAAGCTATGCACTTCACGATGTCGATGATGAAGAGAAAGGAGACCTTCTTTTCGAGCATAGTGAGAAGTTGGCTTTGGCCTATGCTATCCTAACTACTCCACCAGGCGCACCTATCCGGATCACCAAGAACTTACGTGTCTGTGGAGATTGCCATAGTGCGATTACCTACATATCCAAGATTGTTGAGCACGAAATCATATTGAGGGACTCAAGTCGCTTTCATCATTTCAAGAACGGATCCTGCTCCTGCCGAGGCTATTGGTGACAAAAGAAGTTATCCTAGTTGTGAGCTCAATTGTCCCTTCTTAGTTATTGCATATGGATTGTTTTAGATATAAGGTTTATGGGGTGGTGAAGAACACAACTGTTACATTTATAAAAGCAATGAAAAAAATCAATCAAAAGATGATTGTTTCATAATTGCCAAGGTCCATTAAAGGTTATCAGAGGTTTCACAAACATCTCTGATCTTTCTTCTTCTGATGAGTCACGCATTTCAGTAAAGGCAGTAAATGGAAAAATTGAATTCTAATCTATGTTTTCTTTTTCTATACATATGGGTTGATGTTCTTAATAATCTTACATGACATGTCAAAGCTGCTCTTTTATTATTTTATTTTATTTTGCCTTTTGACTGTATGGATAGGTAGATGAAGAAACTAAATGGTAGAAATTTGAGTAGAGTCAGTAGAGGAATGCACTGAAATGGTAATACCAATTTTTTTTTCAGCTTGCGCCATTTTTATTCTGATAAGTTTTTTGTTCCTCTTCTTTTTTGTTTTTCCTTGGGGAAGTGGATATCATAAGATTTGCAGTGGTGGGATATCATCACTCACATGGTTTTACAATGTTTGCTATGGGCAGTTACTGGAAGATTTGGGATCCTCATAGGTGTTCTGCATGCCCGTAAAGTAAAGTAAAGGTTTGTGTCGTTTTCTTTTCTTTTACTTAGAAGGCATTTGAATTGGTGGTTGATTCCTTTAATTAATCTAGGTGTTTCTTGAGTAATTTGCTATTAAGTTACTTCTTTATGCATTTCTAAGAGTTTTGTTGTTCATTTACTCTGCATTAACTTCTGCATAGCCACCTTGGGGGAAAGTTGTTAATTTTTCAGAATACACTGCCATCTCTTGGTGTTGGCCGCTTGAAGTTGCGTGGAGATGATCGTTGTGTCTATGGAACTGATAAAGATCATCCATTGAGACCACCAGAGGATCCTTTCTACAAGCAGATGGCTGCAGAATTTTCCAAGTTCCAGATAAGGGTAGATGTATATGCCTTCGGTGACAAGTACACTGATATAGCCTCATTAGGTATATAGTGGTGATTTTATCTTCTGTTTCACTATCATAGAACCAAAGATCAAGATGATGTAGGAAATCGGAGGATCTTCTACTGATATTTCTCTCTGTTGATACATTCAGAACTCCTACATTATCTACCAATTTTTAGTTGTGAGGAAATTTGCTTTTACTATGGTTTTCTGATATTTGTTGCATTAACTGTTTTTTTAATTACAAATTTCTTGCATTAATGTTTGCTCTCCTCTTCTATGATCTTCATTTGCATAGTAGTTGTATACCGGGGGGGCAGGTGTATTATTACCCTAATTTTCAATCAACAATTCATGGAGAGAAGTTGAGACATGAGTTAGCGAGAGACCTTACTAGGGAAACTGCCTGGGAAGCAGTCATATGCATAAGATGTGAAAAAGGTGTGCTATTGATGATTCTCCAGAACCACTTCAATTGGATTCACATACATATGTTATTTGTCTGTATTGAAATATGCTAATGTTTTGTTTCTTGTTTATACTTCTAGGACTTCGCTTTACATCTTATCATGGGAACTTTATGCTGAGGTCCACCGACTTATTAGCACTTCCAGCTGTAGATTGTGATAAAGCATTGAGTTGTTACTAACTATTCAGACGGTATATTTCCAAGTTGCTTTGATGTATCCTTCAGTTTGAATGTTTGATTTTAAGTTTTAACTACACATAGACATGCCTGTATGGTGCTTGTTTATCTTTTGATTATTCACATATCATGCTGTCAATCAATTGTTAATGCTACTTTTGTTATGATTGTTGGTATCTCTTTAAATTTCCATTATAAAATCATCTCCTTCTGATATTCTTCTTCCGAAGTTCTCTTTTGAGTTACATAATGAAGTTGTTTTATTCATTATATTAGATCTGCATAGTTGATGGTCTAGTTTAAGTTGCTTTGGTGGCAATTCTGCAATGGTATTGTGAAGGTTATCAACTCGTGAAGTGTCTTTAACATTTTAAAGATACACTGCATCCTGTGGAGAAAGGCGTATTAGAGTACATACGGCAGCAGCACCGGTGGTTACAGATCTGGGAGAGATGTACCCCCAGGCTGCTACAGGTGCCATTGTCACCTTGCTTTCCAGGCTATTCTAGTGGTGTTGTATATATTGTGAATCTTGATTTCATAAGTTGTTCGGAAATAATTTGCAGCAGTTGAAAAAACTTTGTCCCATAAGTTGGAAGATGCTCGGAACTCTTTGCAGCTAAGAATTGTCAAAGCCCTCAAAGAATATCCACAACACCACTTGGGAGGGAAGATGATATACCCAGTCTCTGCCAGTTAAAAACCTGTTAAAGCTCCTATATCCATGTTTGATACGGCTTGATGAGTATCTTTTGAATGTAATAAAATTCCATCAACTTAAGTTGGGTGATGTCATTTGGCAATCATTAAATTTGTTTCCGCTTCTTGTATTTGTTGGCATCTTCTGAGGCTAATGACTTGAAAAGCATAGAGAATAGGTTACCACTAGTTGCTGAGAGCTTAGATTCCAGAGGCCTCTATATATTTGATGATGGGTTCCGCTATGTTGTGCGGTTTGGTAGAGTTCTTCCACCTGATATATACAAAAAAATATATGAAAAAAAATCAAAATCCAATCAAATATAGTTACCAATCAATTAAATATCTGCCTCTATTTCTCAAGGAAGGGTTGCTCAAAGTCTTAAATCTTGTACAAATATCTCAAATTTTAATTTTAAGATCTTTCATCCCGCGCCTTTTTTAGTTGATACAATCCAATAGAAACACACTTGTCAACTCTTGTAAAATGTCACCCATGATGAACAATAAGTCTTTTATTAATTAATTGAATGTAATCTATTTTATATATGCACCAGGACCTTGATTTGTGGCTATTATTTTATTTATTACTGATTCAATGATCATGTGCCTTACAGTTGTTAACTTGTTATATATAAACATAAGCTATAGAGTTCATAAAACCAAGTCTTTCTTTAAATAACTAATTTAATGTGAACATATTTTGCTGCTCTTTCCTTGTTTCTTCCTATAATCTCCTCTCTGACTATATTAAATTCTTCTCTTTTCTCTCATTCCTTCCACCATTGCATCTATCTTCTTGTTCATTTTCAGATTTTCAATTCAAAAAATTAGAGTCATAAGTTATATAAGCATGACTGGTAGTGTTGTTGTCCAGAATTTTTTAGAAGCTGGCACCAGAAAGATTGCTTCCCTCATGCCCTTGGCTGCAGGGTTTCTTACATTTGTGGGAATTGAGTGCTTTGTGGATCAATTGGTTGCTCCAATCAAACCAATAATTGGGCAGTACTTGGGCAAGTATCTGCTAGCCTGCAGTGGTCCTGTGGTGACCAAATACCTAGACATTTATGTTGCTTACATTCTAAGCTACAAGACCAACATTGAAAGCCTCTTGAAACAAGTCAAGAAGCTCAAGGCTACAAGAGACTTGGTGCTGCAAGCTGTTGAAGATGCAAAGAAGAGGGGAGAAGTGGTGGTCAGAGATGAAGTTGAGAAATGGCTGAGCAGCGTCGACCGGCTCACCAGTGAGGCTACCAAGTTTTTCGAATATAAAGGCGACGCCAACAGCGGGTGGTTTCGTTGGTTGTATGGCCTGTTGATGTCGCGGTACCAGTTGAGCAAGAAGGCAAAGAAGATGATAGAGCATCTTGTTCAGCTCCAAGCAGATGGAATATTTGCTAAGGTTTCTAATTGATTAATTAGTTAGTTAATCTTGTGTGATAATTGGTCTGAAAGTTTCAACTTATTTAAGCATATGTAATTCAATAATAATCTTCTGTCTGTTGTATTGTATTTACCTCCAAATTTATATAGTATCTAATTAAGCATGTTTGCTTGCTGCTTCGTGATTTCTCTATAAGTGGCACCATATCTTGTGTGATTGGTCTAAGCAGAAAATTGCATAGCCTCCATCTCCAGCTTCCCTCCATAGCCAGATGGGTTTTCAAAGCTGAGAAAATGAAGAGATAATCCCATACTTCTTATGCTGAACCTCGAGCTTCCATGGCTATCTCTTTCTCTCTCTTCAATTGTCTCTGTTTGTTTCAGTGTGTTTGTTGTCTGTAATTTCTCTATCTGTAATTGAAACCAAGTGTCTGCAGCAGCAAGAGAACAAACGAAAGAAAGAAAGATTTCCTCTTTAATGCTCAAAATTGATTTCTCCATAACTAAACCAGTTCCATGCCTCCTCCTCCTCCTCGCGGTGGCCTCATACCATTTTACGCCAATCCACTAGAAGCTTGCTCTTCATCTAAGAACCTCCAAACCCTCAAACACCTCCACGCTAAATCTATAAGGCTCTGCATTTCCCGCCACGACTTCATACGAACCAAGCTCATTTTCTCCTATGCCTCCTGTGCTCAACTGAGCCAGGCCAACCTCCTCTTCTCCTGTAATCGCCAACTCACCTTCCTCTTCAACATCCTCATTAGAGCCCATTCGTCTCAGGGCTTCTTCTCTCAATCTTTGTCCATTTTTATCCGCATGCTTGCTGCCATTAAAGCCTTTGACCGCCATACCTTGCCTGTGGTTCCCAAATCTTGTGCTGGATTATTGGAATTGAGGCTTGGAAAGCAAGTACATAGAACCATTTTGGTTAATGGGTTTGCCTTAGATTTGGCCAGCTTGAATGCGTTGATCAGCATGTGTGCTAAGTGTGGTGATTTGGCTGGTACGCGTAAAGTGTTTGACAGAAGGCTCATAAGAAATGAGATTTCTTGGTTGGCAATTTTGGCCGGGTATGGAATGCATGGAGTGTTTGGTGAGGTATTTGAATTGTTTGATAGGATGGAGGCAGGAGAGAGGCCAGATGTGGTGACATTCACTACGGTTTTGCAGCGTGTAGTCATGGCGGATTAACAGACAAGAGGAGGGAGTATTTTGAAATTATGAGGAGCATAGGTTCGGGGTGAAGCCAGGGTTGGAGCATTGTACCTGTATGGTGGATACGTTAGGCAGGGTGGGACGGGTGGAGGAGGCAGAGGAGTTGGTTTGGGGATGACAGTGGAACCAGATGAGGCATTATGGGGTGCGTTGTTGGGCGCTTGTAGGATTCATGGGAAGGTAGAGGTAGCTGAGAGAGTGGAACAGATGCTTTATGGAAGATGACTTGCTGTAGCATCTCTATTAGGCATTTACAGTGAAGTGCTTGCAAAAGGTCATCAGTGAGTTTGATTTCTCAAGTCTGGGGTAAACAAGCTTGCGTTGCACATAGAAAGTTGGCTTCTAGTTACTGGGAGTTCTTAGCCTAGGAATTTTTTCAGGGAACAGATGGAACAGATTATAGATGGATGTCCTGTCTCTACCATTGTTAAAGCATATTAGTTTATGCAAAAGTATAGGTTGATGGCAATGGACAAAAACGCTACAGACGGTAAACCACCCAAGGACGTAAGAATTTTTCAGTTCTGCCCTTCTCAGACTGAAAGAAAAATGCCATCAAAACGTCTAAGGTTCTCTATGATCTGCTAACTGTTCACCAAGAAGATTTGGGGATCGCATGCTACGATAGCTCATATCGACAAAAGTAAGAAAATTAGAGTTTACTCTTGGTATACAGATATTGAAAAGAGATTGATTTTTGAATATACAGAACCAAACTTTGGCGGATGCCATCATTTCTTATAGATCTTGACTTATGAGAAAGGTTTTTAGTCAATTAACCAATAGAATTGGCATCCTGCTAATTACAATTTTTTTATTTATCAAACAACTGCATTTGATCACAAACCTCTTTCGACTTAGTCTATTTATTAGCTAGATATAATATATATTATATGTAAGGTTATTCTACCAGGTCATCTTGCAGCTTCAGTCACTCACTCACCAACAAAAGAAAAACTTCTTAGCTAAGGACATATACAAGGGTCTCTTCCCAAACACAGGTTTTTTCAGGTATATATATCATCTCTTCCCTAGCAAGCACACACCTTCAGGTTAAAGTTCAAAGCTTGATGCCAGAGCAGGTAAAATCTTGCAAGTTTACAAAAGCCAGGATAATTTTGTGAGCATGCTAATTTCCTCAAGTTCGTTTCGTTTAATAATATCAGTCTCAAAACAAAACATGCACCATTTCCAGTTAAATTGCACTGAGTGAAGCGTTTCCTACTTTTAGGAGAAGGGGAAAAAGGAGCCTTTGTGATATACGGAACATTACCACTGTCGAGCCTAGTAGTGTGGGCTTGTAACTAATCAAAGCATCAAGTGTTTGGTGGTTTATGATGGAGGATAAGTCAAAACGGTGAGGGAGGAATTCATTATCACCTTCTTGTGAGTTATGTGGGTCTGTTTCCCTTATTTACATTATATTTTTTTAGAAGGCCAACCCAGTTAATTTCAAAAATCACGAAACTAAACTGTACTGATCCTATATTGACAGAACCAATAATGGTTTGATTTCACATCCCAAAAAAGATTTATATGGACATATATATTTTGGAGCTTACAAAAATGTATTGTATCTTCATATGATCTACAAGTATCAATCAAATTCGTATGATTCCCTCACAATGTTTTCTGGAACATACCCGCATAATTTGAGCTCAAAAGAGAAGCTCTAGGGTTGAATATATATGCTCTGTGTCGACATGAGATTTATTACTGGCCACAAATTCATGAATGTTACAGTCAATCTCAACTGAACTAACCCCGGCGTCTTTTGTATTCCGAGGGCTTTCATGTTCTTCCTAACCTTGCTTGCACCATCCCACCTACCATCCGCTGCACATATATTGGATAAGAGTACATAGTTGGAATCAACACCAGTATCCAACTCATAGAGGTACTTCATTAATCTTTCAGCTAAACTGATATTCCCATTGGTTCTACATGCAGCTAGCAAAGAACCCACCACAACTTCATTTGGCTTCATTGGCATGTTTTTTATTACATTTAAGGCATCTTCCAACATCCCTGCACGGCTATACAGATCAACTATGCACCCATAATGCTCAATTATCGGGGTTATTTTGTGAATTCTCTTCGTGTTATCAAAGTAATGGAGCCCCTCGTTGACTAAAGCAGCATGGCTGCAGGCGGTAAAAGCTCCAGTGAAGCTGAACCCGTCTGCCTTGAACCCTTCCTTCTGCATGAGGTCCTCTGCGTGCCCATTAACAGCAAAGCCCACAATTATCTAGTTCCATGATACCAGTGTCCTTTTAGGCATGCTCTCGAAGACTTGACAAGCAAAACCACAAAACCACTACAGCCACATCAAGAATACATATCGATCGGCGAGTTACTTATCCTAATGTTGTCTCTAAAATCTTGCTTCACAAGAAACCGGTTTATCCACAAGCCTAATCCAAGCGTTCCCAAATCAGCACAGGCAGCAATTCTGCATCGCACGAAACCACTCCAATGCTTGCTCGAACTGGCCTTTCTTGACAAACCCAGCAATCAAAACCATCCAAGACTCTGTGTGGCATTTGTTCAAACAGCTCGACCGCATTCTCAACCTAGCCATTTTTCATATGCCCATCCGTCATTGAATTCTACACATCCAGCCCATCAAAGACCAATCTAGAAAAATCCATCCCACCACACTTTGCATACATATCAATCACCGCCGTGCCCACCATCATATTCTTTGTATCCAAGCCGGGTTTCCAGGCGTAAGCGTGAAGTGAAGGCCCAAACAATACACCCTTGGCCGGAAAATGAGCACAGCCGGAGAAAAGCGTAACGATGTGATGTGGTTTGGCTCGACGCCGGCTCGTCTCATTTGGATGAAATGCGCAACAGCTTCAGCCAATTGACCATTTCGGCAGGGTGGGAGGGATATGGAGGAGGTCCATGAAACAGTGAGGTCTATGGGCTTTTGGGTCTTTTCCGGATATACAGTGTTTGTTGTGATGGTTTGGAAGTGGGTGAGGAAGTGGTGGTTGTTTGGGTGTGACATTAGTATAGCCGCGCGGCTATACGAACCAAAAAAAAAAAAAAATAACCCGTATAGCCGCGCGGCTATACTGTTTTAACCAAAAAAATTAAAAAAAAATTATAAGTATTTATTTTTTTATATAAAAAGATCATATTCCCTTATTATCTTTTCGTTTATTTATTTACTAAAAAAAACAATAAACTTGGGTTAAGGTTGAATTATTTGGATTTGACCTCAAAAAAAAAAATGGAAAGTTAAAAGGCAAAAACAGCAGGGGAAAAAAAAATGGTAATCAGATACACCGCAAGGGTGGGCCAGCCTTAACCGGATGTATGCTAACGTTAACAAGCAAGTCAGGGAGATGCCAACCATCTCTTCTATCTACAAACACGTTTTCTCTGAGGAAATCATTATATATGAAGCAGCATAGACTAAATGACTTTGTCGGGATTTGGTTTTGTGTGTACTTATTTCGATTGGGTATGGGTGATGCTGGTGTGACTGGTGTCAATTGGGTTTGGCGGTTGGAGTGGTTTGATGGCTGTGGCGATGCAGGCAGTGGCGGTGGGGGGTTTGATTAAAGGGAAGGATATGACTCATTTCATTGTTTTGCAAGATTGAATCCGTTTCTTGAAAACATAGAAAACTTGTCCATAGCAGCAGCCTAGGCGGAACGCAGCTTCTTTGGAGTTTTTCATCCAATACTTGGTGGGCATATTGGAGTTGCCCGCCAAGCTTCCAGGGTCGTCGGTTTTGTTTTCTTTATAACTGTAGGTGTGGGTGGTGTGCTTCCTCTATAGAGTAACTGCATTTTAAACGATGAGTCTTCCCGCGTCTACAGCAACTACAATCCAACTCCTTCAACTGCCCAAACAACCACCACTTCACCCACTTCCAAATCATCACAACAAACGCTCTGTCTATCTGGAAAAGACCCAAAAGCCGATAGACCCCACTATTTAATGGGTATAGCCGGCCGGCTAGAGTATGGCGTGCGGCTATACTGTTGGAATATTCTATTTATAGCCACGTGGCTATACCCATTGAATATATATATTTTTTAATTACTTTAATTAGTTGTTATATTTTAATTATAATTTACTTAGTGAATAATTAGTATTTAAAATTTTTAGTAGATTTTATTTTTATTGAATAATATGCGAGTATTTTGTGTATAATACGTGAATTTTTTGTGTATTATTGAAAATTTTGTAAAAGAACACATGTATTGAAGATGAAAAATAAGTGCGTCTGTGTACAATACGTGTATTATATATTTACTTTTCAAAAATACTCATTTTACCTAGTTTTTAAGATGTATACAGAAAATGGAAGTATTATTTAAAAATTCTTATGTACGTGCATAATACGAGTATTAAACAGAAAAATGCTAAATTATTTATACATTGTTGAAATAAAAAAGTTCATTGACAGCAAATTAAATTTTGGCCCAAGTTTAAAGAAGTTGGGCCCATAGATAAAATGGTTTTGTGGACTTGTTGCTAAATTGGTTTAGGCCCAAATGAATTAATATTAATATTTTTACAAGAAAATATTAAGCAGTAACAGAACATGTACGTTGAGGAGTGACTGAAAATGGGAAGTTACTCCCACCCATATAGTACGTGAGGCGATAACTGACTCCATTATGTCAGTTCCTCTTGGTCTATAAAAAGGGACCAAAGGATGCAAAAAAAGGGGGGACGACGAAGAAGAAAAAAAAGTACCAAACTGCTGCAGAAATCCATAGGAAGGAAAAAAAAAAGAACACATCGAACTGTTGCATAAATCCAAAGAATAGAAGCAAGCAAAAGACATACGAAGCTCTGTCACAATACCATTGAGAAGGTATAAACAAATTCATTTGAGTATCCTTTTATGTACAATTGACTTGCAGGTAAAAAAATATGTATGTGAGGCCATTGTACAGAAGCCTGAACTTCCTCCATGTGTGATATCAAGAAATGTATCATATCAACGGAGACTTCAGCAGTGGAAAAATGCAAACAAATCCTCCCAAATTGGCAATAGCTGTGCTACTTACACAAAGAGAGCTCTCACAAGGACCTCTCTGTTGTGAATTACAGATGGGCTTCTGCAAGAACCCCACTGTACAAGTGCTGTGAACACCTTGTGAGTGTCCATAGGCACATTGTGGTACTCAGAGAAGACCTTGCGAGTGTTCTTGAGTACCAAAAACAGAAAACATCAATAGTCCAGACGCTTTGTTATATGCCCAACCCACCTTCAGCAGAGCAAAATTCCAAATCTGCAAATTGGAGAAAGAACGGGTGGCAAAATGTGCTGCAAATGGAGAAAATCAATAACTCTGTTTTAGCCTCATAGATTGACATAAATAGAAGGAAATATAAAAGAAGATATTAAAAGATATGCAGAAATTAATGATTGCCAGAAAGCTTACAGAAGTTGATGATTCACACCCATGAAGGTCACTAAGACAACACTCCTCTGCAACAAATTGCAAAAGATTCTCACTTTGTTGCTTGCAAAATATGAAGCAACTGAAACAAAACAAAGCCAGCACCTCAATTGGCAGTATGATGGTCCTCTCAAATGATATGAGTCTGCAAAAGGAAATATGCAAAGCCTTAGAAATCCCAATCAAATTGGAAAGAAAAGGATGCAGCAAAGCATCAACAAGCTAAAAAGCAAAAGAAAAATGGCTCACCAATTTCAGGCTAAGAAGCCTCCTGCGTTGCGGCTATTGAAGAACCCAAGAGCAACATAAGCCCAAAACAAAGAAGAAGAAAGGTAACAAAATTCAAAAGAGAAGAAGAGAGACTTTCCATATGAAAAAGGAGAAGTCAAAGTTAAAATGGATGCACATTTTGTGCCAGCAACTTTTCTTCAAACCAAAGTTTGGTCTTTAGACCAAAAATGAAGAAACTCGTTGCTCAAGGAAAGCCTTCCTGTCAAGTCAATACAAAACCAAAGATGAGTTTTTTATTTATTATTATTTGAAGGACTCTAAACACATAATGGGTAAAGACAAAATCCATTTTGATTGAAGTCTGCCACAAGTACAGAGGAAACAACAAAAAGCAAAAAAGAGGTCAAGCATGGATTCGTGGCTGAACTTTGGGATTAAAAATGGGAGAAGCTTCAGCTATGAATTTGGTACTGCCAAACTCAACAAAATACACAAATAGCTCTTTGGCTTGTGCATGTTTTTTTTTTTTAGGCAAAGAAACCCAATTCGTGTTGCATATAAGGAAAAGAAACAAGAGATGGCTTACAGGACCTACGCCAAAATAAAAAGGGGTTGAGGTTATGTTATTGTGTCAGAACAAAAAAAGAGAGTTGAACGGCCAAGGAGAGACCAGCAAAGGCAAGGAAGAAGAAAAGCAAGAAAGACAGAGAAGAAAAGTAGCAAATAAAGAATAATAAGTTTTGTACTTCCTTTGGTTCAAAAGCTCTGTTTTCTTTTGGAAAACAGACGATGCCTTTCAAATTCCAAGACTTTCAATTAATAATTTAATAGGTGATAACGTCTAACTCTGACAGAAAGAAGCAAAGGAAAGGACCAACCTTGTTTTGATGTCTCTTTGGTTTTGGCGTCTTAGATTCAAAGCTCTGAACTGATTATGGCTAACGGGTAGCTGAAGAGATATATAAATTGGTCTAGTTTAAGTTTAAATTTGAACTACTCCAGATAAAGATGGAGGTGGCTCAGTTTGAATTGATCTCTATTACTCCATATAGATATCGGTTTTGGTTTCAATTGGCAGCTAGCTCTCAAAGCCTTTCTGACATGGACTCTTTGATTATAGGCCCACTAATAGAAATGTTAAGGTCCGAAAACAAGTTGATGGGTTGACAAAACAAATTACCCATTAACTTTCAAAAGCCCAAAATATTTTATAGGTGGTCCAAATAAATTATGTGGTTCATGGATTAATCCTTAAAAACCATATGTGAGTAAATTAATCGGCTCTTTAAAATGCCTTTTAATTTTCTTTGGACATTAACAATAAAAATGGTACAAAACCATTCCAAATTTTCTCATGGGTCATCTACCCTGCAAATTTCAATGAGATCAAATTCAAATCTCTCAAATATACAAATTCTTTCAAAGGGTCATTTATTCTTTGAAAGTCCAACCAAATTTTCTGAACTACGTCCGGTTTGA
The DNA here is from genome assembly GCF_000346465.2 of Prunus persica. NCBI lineage: Eukaryota > Viridiplantae > Streptophyta > Magnoliopsida > Rosales > Rosaceae > Prunus > Prunus persica. The sequence goes on from NC_034015.1 coordinate 364,052, forward strand.
TTCCGCCAAGGATACGTAGGCAATTTGGAAATTCAATCCAGATACGACCGCAAGCCCAAACAGAATCCCTGGTGTCCTTAACCAAATTCACCCCAAACACTTTTCCAACCACAATTCAAATTGAATCCCTGGTCCAACCACATTCATCCAAATTTCATAAAATATTTCTCATACCACAAATTCTTTCAAGGGGTCATTCATTCCTTGAAAGTCCAATCAAATTAGGTGAGAACTACAAAAGGCTTGATCCCCAAAATGGGGTATGTAGGCAGTCTAGGGTTCCCTAGATGCAGTCGTAACATCAAATCAAATTCCATTATTTATTTCATTTTTTCATATTGGAATCAAAGGGTTTTCTCTTTATAAAGTGATTATAATTAAGAGATATTTTTTATCTTGAGTGGGTCATATTCAATTAAAAATAAAAACTCCTATTTGTAAATAAGAGTGAGATTATGTTGGGTGAATTTTTAATTTCTTTATTACACTTTTTATCTAACATACATGTAATAACTTTGGAAAAGCAAGAAATCAAAATTGGATAATAGAGACTTGGGCAATGGCCTGACAATAATGGATAATGCTCTAAATTACTCTTATCGATAAACGAAAATTATGGGAAAATAATTATATAAAAAAAAAAGACTAGAGTAATCAAGAGTATAGCCGCGCGGCTATACTATTTCTTTAAAAAAAATTAGCTTTTTTATCACAAATGGTCCTTGATGTTTACGAAATTGTCACGAATGCTTTTTTTCGTGACATTAATCTATATATATAAAGCAAAAGGTAGAGAATGGTGAAACATTGGAAATATCAGAAAATGCCCTTGGTTAATGCAAACATTAAGAATTGAAATTATTAATTAAATGATGATAATATGGTAAATTCACACTTTTTCATATTAAAAAAATTAAAATTAAAAGAAAAATTAGATAATGGATCTTATTTTTATGGAACACGACTACCCATTATCTTTTTTAATTCTAAAATAAATTTAAAATTTTTTTTTAAAAAAAAGCCTCTCACAAACGCTGAAGCGCGTGTGAAGAGGCTAGTAGTCCTTAACATTATGACGTTTTACCACAAATGGTCATTGTTATTAAAAATTATGTTAAGTGGCTAATGTGGAAGATAAGTAGAGCCCACATGTCCAATCATGACATGTGGATTAAAGAAATAAATATTTTTTTAATGAAAATCCATATAATAAAAAAATTAAAAATCCATTTAGCCTCTCTCTCTCTCTCTCTCTCTCTCTCTCTCTCTCTCTCTCTCTCTCTCTCTCTCTCTCTCTCTCCTCTGTTGTCCTCTCTCTCCCTCCTCTAGCCTGTTTCTCCTCCCTGTGCTCTCTCTTTCCCTTTGTTTTTTTTTTCTTGCCTCTACAAGCTATCCCCACCCTCAACCCACGCCCGACCCCACCTTCTCCCTCTGTATATTTTGGAAAATAATCACTTGCATAAGGCAATTCCACATATCCTTTCACACAAACATTTATTCAAACAAAACAGAGGGGTAGAGTAGAGGAGGAGAGAAAATACAGAGGGGAGAGGGTGGGGGAGTAGGGCGTGGGTTGCGGGTGGTAGTGTTTAAAAAAAACTGAGACCATTTTTTCTTGCAGGTGGCAGTGGATGAGAAAAAAACATAGGGAGATTCCCAGGTTGTGGGTTATGATATACAACTATACAAATATGTACAAAATATGGGTTATATTATTTTGTATGATATACAACTAAACACTCCTTTCTCTACCACAAAGATATAGTTTCATAACTATACATTTTCTCTACCACTGTATATCTTATATTTTTTTTCTTGCAGGTGGCAGTAGGCAAGAAAAAAACAGAGGGAGAGGGAGAGCACATGGAGGAGAGTGACAGAGTAGAGGGAGGGGAAAGGGAAGTTGCAAAAAAAAAAAAAAAAAAGGAGGGAATTTTCATTAAAAAAATTATTTATTTATTTATTTAATCCATATGTCATGATGTGATTGGATATGTAGGCTCTAATTATCTTCCACGTCATACTTAACAAAATTTCTAATGGTAGGGATCATTTATGATAAAAGACCTAACATTAAGGACTATTAATGTCACAAAAAAACCTCTAAGAGGTGGTGCATTTTTGAGTCACTAAGGAACCAAGTCTATCTCCGAGTTACCAACCCTATTGTTTACTTACTTATTTTCTAAATGAATAAGTATAAGGAAAGGATCCATGGATAAAGATAGAGGGCGTATTCCTAATTGTAACTAGACCTTAAGGGGGCAACACCAATACCCACTCGATTGGACAAAACAAGACCTGGGTTGACATCCACAAGGCAATTCCTCGAGGACAATTCGTGATAATTTCGTAAATCTCAAGGATCATTTGTGATAAAAAGCCAAAAAATTTAACAAACCGAATATAGCCGCCCGGCTATACTATTTCTTTTTAAAAAAATTAGAAAGACCGAGTATCGCTGCGGCTGTACTATTTCTTTTCTTTTTTCTTTCCATGTTGAGGTTTTAAGCTAAACGACGCCGCTTGTCTGCTTTGTCCGGTTGAACAAGAGTTCGCAGGGAAACCCTAGATAGCAAAAATCCCCAAACTTCCTGCGATGGCAATTGCACGGACTGGAGTGTACGTCGACGACTATCTTGAATGTAAGTTGTATTCGATAATTCAATTGGACTTGTAATTATTTATATTTTTCCACTAAAATTAGTTTGAACTGAATTTCGTATGAATTTGAATTTGCATTTGGGTTTTCAAAGACGCAAGCACATTGCCTGCTGAGCTCCAGAGGCTCCTCAACACCATCCGAGAACTCGACGAACGCTCCCAATGTAACTCCACGCTTCTTCAATTCTATACCTTTCTTTTTTGAATTTTTAGAGCTGTACGATTGAAAATTCTGATAAGTTGATAAATTATTGTGTTTGCAAATAAGCCATGATACACCAGACGAGGCAGCAGACTAAGTACTGTTTGGGATTGTCTTCACAGAGCTCAAAGAAATGGAACAATAACCATAGCTATAATAACAATGAAGAAGATGAAGCGGCAATTGAGAAAATCCGAAAAGAAATCGAAGCAAATCAAGATAATGCATTGAGTCTGTGTACTGAGAAGGTTTTGTTGGCGCAACAAGCTTATGACCTGGTAAGCTTCTCTTTTAACCATATTGTCTGATGTGTTTCCTTGAATTCTATCAAGTTATTCAATGGGGTGCTCAAATATTATACTTCATCTGTTACTTTTTTATTTTTTGCTATAATTGGTGGAATTCTATTATGGGTTTTTAATTGCATTTTTTATGCAATGCCAGTTCATAGTAGTCAGTTTCTGTTCTCGGACACATAATTTAACTGCCAAAAGAGTTGTTATTTAAATTGGATAATTCACATTTTTGGTGGAGCTTTCTGGGATTGCTTTATCCTAATGTAGAGAATGATTTACTTGAGGAATTTCGTATAGTGCCTTGCTTAGTTGAAAGGTCCTATTATCTGGTGGTATTGTCGCTGACATAAGCGAATATCGTGAGCTAGTTTCAAATGGTATGACATAAGCTTGATTACCATTCAACTAATATTAAGTTTGAAGAACCAGTAGGGTATCACCCCATTCTTGAATGAACAAGCCTTTCAAACATAAGTCTTTGTTAAAATTCACTTAATGTGTTGCTAGATTCTTCTCTGTAACAATTAATGCTCCACGAGAGAACATGACAATGCATCCTAGATGGGAGTATGTAGCACCACTTTTTCAAATTAATAGTTCAATTCTTTTCTTCGTATGTGAGGCATTTCAGTCTTGCAAGGTTAGGCATAAGCCTTGAGGCATATTAATTTTTATATGTTTTAGATTGTACATGTAGTATACCTACTCTCCCTGTATTTTTTCCTTATTTTGTGGCTTCAAATGCCTTGGGAATTTTTGAATATTTTATAATTGGAACTTACAGAAATTCTTCATGTTGTGTTTGCATCAGATAGATAGTCATGTAAAACGACTTGACGAGGATCTGAATCACTTTGCAGAAGATTTAAAGCAAGGTACATGACTTTGTGAAAGTCTACTGTTGTCCCAATAGTCCATACTATATTTTGAAGGATCAGAAACCATTCAATGAATTCTGAAACAAAAGTACTTTTAGTTATAGTCCAGTTAGTTAGGCCACTTGAAGGTAATAGGCCATGGACGAAGAAAAAGGTAGAAAAGTTAACAAAATCAAAGCTCAACTCAATTGAACTCTACTAAGCCATACTTTCTGCTCACCTATACTTAGTAGATGAGTTCTGCCATTTGGAAACCCATCAAGGAAGTCCTACCTACATTTTACTAGCCATAAACTATATCAGCCAGTTCAGGCGTCTCTGTTTGTTTTGAGGGTGCACATCTTGAAACCAATGAGTGAGAACATTTATTAACTATTTATTTATCTTATTATCTGCTTTCTATTCTCTCAGAAGGAAAAATACCACCCGATGAACCAGCAGTTCTTCCTCCATTACCTATAGTCCCTAAAAATGAAAAGCGCAAGCCTATGTATGTAACACCTCAATCAAAAAGGCTTGATTTTAGGGATAGGGACTGGGATCGAGAGCGCGATAGGGACTTTGAACTCATGCCTCCCCCAGGAAGCCATAAAAAGGACTATGCTGTCCCTGTTGATGTTGAGCAACCCATTGATCCAAATGAACCTACCTACTGCGTTTGCCATCAGGTTCTGCCTTTTCGTTACACCTTTGTTATTTTCAGTTTAAGCTACTATTGTGCACATTACTTTTACAATTTCTTCAGTTTAAATGTTTTGAACTAAAGGAATTAACACGATTCTTCAGGTCTCTTTTGGAGATATGATTGCCTGTGACAATGAAAATGTAAGTCCTTTTGGTTCATTCTTTATGTCTTTTTCTTTCCCTTCTGATTACCTAATTAATTATCTTTTATGCTTCTTTCTGAATAGAATTCATCTGTACATTAAATTTAGAAGTTCGTTTGCCCCAGCTGCAAAAACAAATATTAGCATTAGTCATGAGATTTTTTTATGACAGTGCTCATAGTATTTGCATGTTAAATTGATCAGCGTTAAATCTCTTACAGAATATTTATAGTAGGATCTTCTGCATTTGTTTTCTCAAGATTTTTCCTTCTAACAGTGTAAATTAAAAGAAACTTCGAGTTTTGTGCATATATAATAGCACAAAAATGAATGGGTTACAATTCACATGCACTCTTGAAGGATCATAGGGCATAGAAACCTGAAAATTCGCACATCCCCCTCCCTTTGAGGTGGGGGTTGTAGATCAGGCTCATAGTTACAACAGCGTATAGCTCATCTTTTTTGCTTTATGTTTAACAGTATCTTTGTTATCGCTTTCTACATGCTTGAAGTTGAAAATGTTAAGTAAATCCACATCAGCTTACTATGGAACCACTTCATATATTTAGTACTTGTAACTGGTGAGAATATTGTGGTGTTTTCTTATTGCATAACCTTGTTTGACTACAAAGGCCGTAACAGTTCCTCAATACTCTAGCTTATTGGTTGTCATTGGCTGTAGAAAAATAAAATAGACAAAGTTACTCTAGTGCAATTTGCTACTTACGTATTTGTTCTTTTATCATGTGTAATTTTTACTAATTGACAGTGCCAAGGAGGCGAATGGTTCCATTATGCATGCGTTGGGCTGACACCAGAGACAAGATTCAAGGGAAAGTGGTATTGTCCAACATGCAGACTACAACCACAAAGTCAATAATTGTATGTTTTGCACAGCCTAAGTTGCTTTAATAAACCACTCGTGTTGTTTCAGTATCTTTTTCCCTAAAACTGTGGGAAGAAGGCTATGAGTCTATGACTATAATCTGTAAGGTTACGAATGTGATGGAGATGTGATCTATCAGATTCTTACCTGGATCTATTTCTTTGCTCTTCCCTCTTTAACAACTTACCCCCTTCTCCTTTTCCTGCTTTGAAGTTGCTGCTCAAATTTGATAGGTTTTATTGGGTAGATTAGATTAGAACTACTTGAAATTGAGTGAAATGCGTAAATTTTCTCTCTTTAGGAAAGCAGATGAGGTTGAGAATCATCTTGTGACATTAGTAGTGAACAAAAATTCTCGGCTTTGATTTAGTTTTTACGTCACTGTAAGTATTATCGTGGAACAGCTTTGTAAGTAATAATGGTGGTGACACAATCTCCTTATGGATTGAGAAGAAAAATCATCATGCGTACTAAGTTAGACAAACAAAAAAATACCTTTCCAAATTCGGAATCCGGAATTTGGAATCTAAGGGGTATATTCAATTAAGATTTTAAAAGATTATTTTGGGATAAATAAGTCTTGTGGTATTCAATTAAGACTTTTAAATAATCTAAACAAGTCATGTGGTATTCTATTAAGACTATTACGATTTTTTTTAAAAGAGTCAAAATCTTTTGGTATTCAATCAAGACTTTAAACAAGTAACAAAAAATCTTATAGTATTCAAAAACTTGTTAATTTCGAAGGATTTTTTCAAATGCGAAATTGTGTGAGACATTTTAGTGAGACGTATCCCTATCTCAAATCCCACCCTAACCCATGAGACTTTTTTTTTTCACGTGAGATTGTTTTTTGTGCTCATCCACTTCGCCTTCTCTCAAAGCCAACTTCAACACCCAAAGCTTCACCGCCACCAGCCATCTCTGCAACTCTAACTGCAAACCCACTTCACCTTCTCTGCTATACATGCAAACCCACTTCACCTTCTCTGCATATAGTTATGATTCATGTTGTTTACTCATAGGAGGTTTGGGAGAATTTCAAGGGAAGTAACTTTTCGTCTTTTCTTTCATTTTTCCCTTTTTTTTCCTGGGAAATAGCATACAGTTCAGCCAAAGCATATTGTTACTCTATACATGTCAACTTTCTTTATGTATTTTTTTTTTTTGGAGCTTTGAGATTCAATGAAACTATCCATTAGACGAACAAGACTAGAAATTCACACACAAGATGACCAACGAGAATTTTTTATTTTTTATTTGTTCTTGTTGCCTCGATCAACATGGATACAAGAGAAAAAGAAGGCGGTAGGGGATAGAAGAGAAAATACTACCACCAAAAAAAACATAGGGCAGAAACTCCACTTGCATAGAACCACATGATATCTCATAATAGTAACAGTTCATAAGGTAACACAAGCAAGTTTCTTTTATACTATTTGAGTGGAGTTACCAGCTGTGTTGTAACATCCCACATTGACCAACGGAGAGGGAATGATGTGCCTTATACGTACATGCCCGCCTCCATCTAGCACAAGTCCTTTTGGGAGCTCACTGGCTTCGAAGTCATGGGAACTCCGAAGTTAAGCAAATTGAGGCTACAGCAATCCCATGATGGGTGACCCATTGGGAAGTTGCTCTTGAGTTCCCAGAAATAAAACTGTGAGGGCAGAGAGGGGGGCCCAAAGCGAACAATATCGTGCTACAGCGGAGCCGATCCCGGGATATGACAATTTGGTATCAGAGTCACTCTACCGTGTGGTGCGAGTGTGTCAACGAGAACGTTGGGCCCCTAATGAGGGTGGATTGTAACATCCCACATCGACCAACGGAGAGGGGGTGATGTGTCTTATATGTACATGCCCGCCTCCATCTAGTACGAGGTCTTTTGGGAGCTCACTAACTTCGTAATCATGGGAACTCCAAAGTTAAGCGAATTGAGGTCAGAGCAATCCCAAGATGGGTGACCCACTGAGAAGTTGCTCGTGAGTTCCCAGAAAAAAAAAACCGTGAGGGCAGAGAAGGGGGCCCAAAGCGGAGAATATGGTGCTACGGCGGAGCCGATCTCGGGATGTGACATGTACAGAATGCCAGCGTTAAGATGGTAAAACCAACAGCCTCTCATGTTCTTGGTTCACTATATTTGTCGGGCTAGGTATTTAAGTCAGACCCAGATATAAATCCATGTGGTCCTTCAAATCTTATAAAATCTTATGATATAATCTTTAAAATCCAAAAGTTAAAATCTTGATTATACAAAATTATCAATAAAATCTTATAAGTCTTTACATTCAGATTAAATCCGCTGAATTTTTTTAATTTTTAAATAGTCTTTTAAAATCTCAATTGAATACACCCCCCTAACTCTCTTCAATTCATATGGTTTAGTAAACAACTTCGATAGGAATCCAGAATCTAATTCTCCTCAATTCAACTCCTAATCCAATTACAGATTAGTAAACATGTCATAAGGCTGAGTTAGTTTCAATCTTAAGTTTGATACCATTCTTGCAATCCTAGGAAGTCGAATGGTCTACACACAAGTGAGCAATTAGGTTGAAACTATAACACATACATTGAGATTAAATGAGATATGTCCAGCTATACCATCATTTTTTTTTCAGACATTAATAAAAACACCCACGTTCCTTTGAAGAGCACGGTTAGAACTAGTATCTTTGCAGCAGTGTTGGCATTCTTTATGGATGTTTCACAATTGGCGGGGATAGTAAGTTAACCAAAGTGACTGGAGATATTAAAGATGATCACATCGTTTATATAAATAATGAATTTAAAGATATTGATGTATAGAGAGATGAATCTTTATCGTTTTCTTGTTTTCAGCCTTACATGTGTGTATATATTTTGTGGATAATTAGTGTTGATAGTAATATATACATACATGTAAAATTGAAATTCCATGCTCTTCGAATGGTTGGGGATCTGCTGCAATGCAACATTCATACAGATTTCACATTAGAGGGGTCCCTACACAAAATTTTAGAAAATAATTTGAATAGGAGCCCTCAAGCACTAACCGGTTAATGAGTTATTACTACACTAACTACTTATTTTGGCCCACTTCATAATATCATTTTATATTGATTAGTAATATATACCATCATAAGTTTCTTGAATGTCATATTTTAAAATTGTTGAATACTAATCTTATCATCTACACTATTAAAGACTATAAAGTTAATAATTTATATTCCAACATTAAGGTACTTAGACATGAAAAGAGAACAAGAAAAAAAAATGTTGAAATGCAGGAGTTTTTAGTTCAAATATTAGATACTAACCTACACGATTTAAGGGAGATAAGTATAAGATAAATTAAGAAGTTTTATGGTTAATTTGTATTTTAAAAAAAAGAATATAATATATTATTTATTTTACAGTAAATATTGTCACGTCCCAAATTCAAGGCCAATATTGTACTGAAATATGGTATGTGAATCTGCGAGTTGAGGAAATAAATTTCCCTCATTTTAAAAATAAATAAATATCATTAGAGATTTATTGATCCAAATTTTAATTCATAAATATAAGCTTGTTTACATGTAAGCTTAACATCATCAAAGCAAAAAAAAGTTCAGTTGCTTTTAGAAAATGTGGAAACAAAATATTTAATCAACCTTCAAATAAATATCTTCCCATTCCCATGAATGCACTCGTTGAAACAACCAATTTGGGGAAATAGCTCTAAATGCCACCTTTTTTATAATTTTAACTGAAAATACCACCTCTTTCCAAAAATTTTGGAACTATCACCTATAAATATATATTTATTGTCCACTTATTGCACACATATCACTTTTGCTGAAGTTCTCTCTCAGCTCTCTCTTAGCTCCATCTCTCACTTTCTCTTAACTCTCTCGTCGCTTAGCTCTCACTCTCTCGTCTCTCGTCACTCAGCTCTCACTCTCTCTTCTCTCTTCCTCTCCCAGCGAAATCTGTTCATCGAAGCTCAACTCCATTGTTCACCTCCAACAGGTATTGTTCATCATCATTTTCTTACAATTTAGGGGTTTCTCTGAAGTTGGTTTAGGGTTTATGGGTTTCTATGAAATTGGTTTATTGGTTTGTTCGAAATTGGTTTAGGGTTCAGGGGTTTCCCTGAAATTGGTTTCAGGGTTTCTTTGAAATTGTCTTATTATGACGATTCCTTGTTTGAAACAGTGAATGGGTTTGATGCTTGCACTACTGTTGTTTTGCTATTGGTATTGATGTCGTATTGTTGTTTTTTTGCTAGTGTATTGCTATTTTAGTGATGTTGTATTGGCATTTTAGTACTGTTGTATTTCTAGTTTATTATGGTTTTATAATGGTTTTTGTAGCAGTTATTAATTGGTATTTGGTGGATTACTATGGGTCTTTATGACCATTGCATTTAACCTTCTTACAAGTCTAATCAATATCAATTTTCTTTCTTGAAGATGATATCTAAAGTCTAAGACAATTAACCTGTGTATATCATTTTTTACTTGTAAACTCCCAACCATATCATACTTTTTGTTCGAGAATAATGCTTGTTAATTTGACATTTTTTTTTTATAACTTTGTTTACTAACTTTAGGGCTTACATATTGGATATGGATAAGTTTTCTTTCTTTTTCATATTTTCTTGTGATTCTTTGGAATTTCAGTTTGGGGATGAATATTCAAAGGCTTAAAAAAGGGCAAAGAACCATATGTTGTGTAATATGAGTTCTTTAAAAGTTTGCTCTTTTGTGCTTGATCATTGTCTGCTTAAAAGAAAGCGAGAAATGAGTGAAGATGGGAACCTACCATCAGCAGGTGTGGTTTAGAGAAATGGGGACATAGATTTTGCTATAAGCTAACTCTTTAAGCTTTTGCTTTTCTTTTTTTGTGTATGGATACTTAGAGAACTCTGTTTCTGAGGAGAACTTTTAATTTTGTAATTGTACATGTCTAACAAACATTTTATACAGTTTTGATGGTTTATTTATTAATTTATCTTTGATATCGATAAAGCAAACAATACATACAGACCTCTTATTTTGTTAAGAAGAAACTGAAGGGATGGTGCCAATTTCATTCATTTTCTTACATTTGAAAGGAGGGCATATTGGAGTCATTATTGTGGTTGCCACTAATTCATAGGATGTTCCATTACATTATACCTTGAAGTCAATCAATTGTTTCTCGATGTCTTCTTGTTTTTTAAAATTCTTTTTAGTTAGATAGATTTCTATCGTTAGTCTTGAATTGTTCTCAATTAGGCTTCTGCTACCACACCTTCCCATTCTAGCTTAAACTGTCTCATGATTATCTGATGTTTGGAGATGTGTCTTTAAATATTATATTATGCAGGAGTGGCAGAGTACTGGGTGTGTTGTTAGTTAATTGTCAATGATCATGTAAGGTAAAGACTTAAATCCTTGTGAGATAGAAGTTGGAGGGAGAGACAAGTAATTTGAAGGACACATGAGAAACAAGTCATATAAGATGAATCACTTGTTCGAGAACGGACTTGAAGAATTACTAAGGGAAATATCTTCAATGTGACATGCACCTTTAGGCCTTGGTTCAGCTGCCAAGTAGCTAGGTGGGGCAGGGATGTATATTAGTTTTTGTTGCACAATTTGCAGCATTGGAGATTTGCCCCAACAATGTGATGGGTAAACTATGTTAATGTAATGGAGTTGATTGATATTGTAAATAAGTGCAGTTCTAATTTCTGAACTTATTGGCCCAACAGTGCCTCTTGCGGAATAATGACAGTCAAATTCATCGAGCATCTCAGTGCCAGTATTTTTTTGGATTAAGTTGACCCGTCGAAAATCACCTATTACCGACTGAAGCTTAAGATAGAGGCTTTGAGGGGGGAGGCGTATATATGAGATACAGGTGATAATGTTTCTCAATTGAATTCAGTCTTCACTTATCACTTGGCCATTCAGTCAGAATTTAATTATTTCAGTTTATCCTTTATATGAATATGCAGACATGGAAGCTCTGGTGGAGCTGCTTTATATGGTGATCCATCCAGTTCGATACAGCTATTTGCTTTAGTTATTCTGTTTAGCAACTTGAAATCATTTACAGGGTCTGCGGCCATGTTGTACATGGTGATATTGGGAAATTGTATAGTCGGTGACAATTAATGGCTACTTACCTTACATGGGACATAACCTGTATCCATTTTGTAGACATGGCAGATAAACTGTATCCATTTTTTAGACATGGCAGATAACTTGTACTCATTTTGGAGTAGGAATATGCATCAATTTTCATTTTGTGAAACAAAATTGGGTAGTACGTCTAATCAATACCACTAGGGATGTACTTCTCATTCGGTTTTCAAATTATGCTTTTATTTTGGAGTTGTTGTCATAGTTAGCATACTTATTCTTTAGATTGTTTAGTTGAGGTTTTTCGTACAGCTTGATATATAAACTGATCTATAATTTGTCTTTAGGGAGGTATAACAGTGGCTCGTCATTAGTATGCAGTATATAGACAATGTAGGGTTACAATCGCAGAATAAACAAACAAGTGGCACACTTTTGAGTACCAACTGACACAAAATACATATAATAAGGTGGCAATATTAGGTCAATATAAATACAATATACTGACAAACAAGTAGCGATATAAGAACACTAGGGTGGCAATATTAGGTCAATACACGTACAATACGCAGACATCCATTTCAGACTACCTTCAATTTTGACATTCAACATAAATCGCCACCCACCAAAATATGAAGCGAACCGGTACTTACCCTCACCCAGCAACACAAACCTTGGCAAATGCAAATTATTAGAGGTCCATCAAAAGATCCATGTCTTTGGCCTTCATCCTCGCTACATGCATGAGGCTATGATGAACCATTCCCTCTCCACCCATATTCAGCACCTGCCAGACACCAGCTACATCAATTTCACTCCAATTGTAGTTCGGTGAGATGATCGAAGCATAATCTCAGAACATCTTGAAGCCGTTGTTGAAACATTTAACCATTTCATGGTTATATTCTTCAGATTTTGTGAATTGTTGGACAACATATTTCTTTTTCTCTTCCAGAATAACAATTGTCTCTATTTCTAACCATGACAAAACAACATTTCATTAAAACATTTGAAGTCACGACCAAATCACTGCAATACAACCACAATACAACAGCAACATAACACAATAAATCAACAATAACACAGCACTGAACAAGGACTCATCACAATTAGACTATACATATCTACTACATCAAATGGAAAATTCCAAGTTTTAAAATTCACATATCCAGAGCAATCTAAATGAATTTGGTAAAAACCCAGATGGATGAGCATGAAGATTCAAAAAACATTACTCAAAGCAATTTAATTTCATAGAAACCCAAGCAATCAAAATAAAACCAATTTCACATAATCCCACAGAGATTAAGAAAATGACCATCAAGACTACCTATTAGAGGTCGGCAATGGAGTAGAGCTTCAAGGTTGCAAGCAGCCGCAACCTTACGTTAGTCAGAAGACATACCTAGAAGATGGGGTCAATGGGGGGTTTCCCAATTCAAAACAGAGAGCGCTAGCGAGAGAGAGCTGCTCGAAAGGGATACAACTGCGAGAGAGAGAGAGAGAGAGAGAGCTAAGCTACAACTGCAATGGTCATAAAGACCCACAGTAAGCCACCAAGTACCAATTAATAACTGCTACAAAAATCATAATAAACTATAAATACAACAGCACTAAAATGTCAATACAACATCACTAAATTAGTAATACACCAGCAAAAAAACAGCAATATGACATTAATAGCAACAGCAGTGCAAGCATCAATTCACAAAGAACAAACCCATTCACTATTTCAAACAAGGAATCATCATAACAAGACAATTTCAGAGAAACCCTGAAACTAATTTCAGTGAAACCCCTTAACCAATTTCGTAGAAACCACTAAACCCTAAACCCATTTCAGAGAAACCCCTAAACCCTAAACCAATTTCAAACAAACCCCTAAACCAATTTCATAGAAACCCATAAACCCTAAACCAACTTCAGAGAAACCCTTAAACTGTAAGAAAATGACGATGAACAGTACCTGTTAGAGGTGAACGATGAAGTTGAGCTTCGATGAACAAATTCAGCTGGGAGAGGAAGAGAGAAGAGAGAGTGAGAGCTGAGCGACGAGAGACGAGAGAGTGACTAGAAAGTGAGAGACGGAGCCAAGAGAGAGCTAAGAGAGAACTTCAACAAAAGTGATATGTGTGCAATAAGTGGACAATAAATATGTAACACCCCGACTCCAATTAAATTCCCTATTTAAATGATTTAATTTAATTAAATATGAAATTATGAATTTACCCTTGGGGTAGGGGTATTTTGGTCATTTTCTAATCCATAGAGATTTTGGAAAAATGACTGATATTTTTAAGGAGATCGTACTGAGATGAGTCCGTAGACACGTAGTAGGCTCAAATTGGAGTTGTAACGAAGAAGTTACGAGCAAAACATCGCCAGTGGATATTGCCTGTACCCTCTTATGTGGGTGTCCGGCTAATGGAAATTGCCTGTACCTACATGGGATTACTCTATAGGTGTCCGGCCAATGTATTGCCTGTACCTGCCTATGTGGGTATCCGGCCAGGATTTTCCCCCTCCACCTGCCCGATTGTCTACACAGGTGGTTAATCAGTTTTCCCCCATTCCCCGGTTACCCTCAGTGTATTGCTTGTACTTACATTGAGATTATTCTGTAGGTGTCCAGCCAGTGATTTTCCTATACCTACATTGAGATCACTTTGCAAGTGTCTAGCCAGGATTTTCCCCAGCCACCTGCCCGATTTGTTTATACATGTGGTTGGCTGGTTTCCCCATTCCCCTGTTGCCTTCGGAAAAAATTATGTTGTTGCCTTCAAAAAATATACCGGTTGCCTTCGGAAAAGATTATGTTGTTGCCTTCAAAAAATATAAAGGTTGCCTTTGGATGAAACTATGTGTTCCATATATTCTTAGTGGGTGATAGCAGGATATGCACTATACGGGTGGTTACATGTATGGTTTTATATAGAAGGTTTGATTCGAGAGTTATGAATTTTAGATGTGATTTGTGCTGTAATATTAAATTAAAGAATTTAGGAGTCGGGTTACAAACGTAAGATTGTTTTAACATTTTATTATATTTAAGGAATTGTGATTTTTGTTGTTGTTAGAACTACATGTGGCTTGATCCCTTGTAAAGAGTACGTAGGTGGTCTGGGTCCCACCCAGGTTCAGCTGCAAACCAAGATATTTCTGGAACTTTAATATAGTCGGTTGGATCTAGTCTCACTGCTATTGATTTTTGGTTAAGTTTGGTGCCGACCTTGTCGGTGGTTTTAAAGCTTGATTGAAAACGAGGTTTGTTTGAATGAATATTCATTTTCCCTTTAGACTAAGTGAGTGTTGCTAAAATGTGTTTATGTTTGAAATTATTGACGGCCAGGGGCCTTTGTTGTAAACTATTGAATTGTTGTTGAATGCTGAATGCATGCTGCTGGTTGAGACTATATTGTGTTTGTTATGCAGGTTGAAATTTTTGGGATTGTCCCAATTACAGAGGAGACTCCGCTAAAATTTCGACAAAAGTCTCCATTATTAGAATGTGGGCCTGGCATCGGTAAGATGTCGGAAATAAGACGGGATTCGTCCTGGTTTCCGAGGAATCCAGGGCGAGTCTTGTCAGCTTGGTTCCGAGGAATTTGGAGCGGGTCCTGTCAAAATATATATTTATATGTGATAGTTCCAAAATTTTCGGGGAGAGGTGGTATTTTCAGTTAAAATTATAAAAAGGGTGTAAGTTAGAGCTATTTCCCACAAATTTGTATAATATCATGAGTTAAAGCAACCTAGTAAGTACATGCAACCAACATACAACATGCACCATAAATAATCACAATGATTAAAACCAAGGCAATTATCATAAGGGAGTTTTCTAGAAATGTCACATGAACTTATATCTAAGTTTCAATTTGTTACCTTAAAGAAAAATTTAAGAGAAATGATTAATTTTTCAAAATTCATGAGTTGTCATCTGAATTTAACACCATCTAATTTTCCATCCATTATTAAGGGTATTTTAATCTTTTCATTTTCAAGGAAAAAAAGAGACCTCTCTCCCTTCCTCCCCCCACCCCCTCCCCATCGCCCCCTACCCACCCCCACCCTCTCACTCTATTTGATGACTGCGTGCCAAAGTACCCGAGCGATAAACAAAGAGCGCATAGAGTGCTCTCCCTGCCAACAAATCAATAATCCAAACTCTAAATCCTTAATTTAATAAACATTTATTTTGAATTTAGAAAAATTCAGAAACTTTAGAAATTGAAACAGGCTTAAAGAGAAAAACTCCCAAAATAAAAAACACAAACTCACAGAATTGTTATAAAACTAAAGGGATATTGTAGAGAGAAAAGAGAAAGGAAAGGTAATATAATTTGCTCTCTCAACTTCTTAGCTTAATCTTTGATAAGTACCTATTTATAGGCTTATAACCATAGAAAATTAACCCACTAAATATATGTTAAAGGTACTAATTACTATATTAATAACATATGTTACAAAACAATAAAAGGTGGAGATAATGGATATAATGGTGGTCATCCACATTCAATCGATTTATAACAAGAATATTATTATATTGGTAGAAGATGGTTTTATATGTCAGAGTCAAATAGAGGGAGAGGGTGGGGTGGTCAAGTCGTGAGGGAGAAAAAAAAAAAAAAAAAGGAAAGGGAAGGAGATAGTGGGGTAGGGGGCGGAGGAAGGAAGAGGAAGGGTAGAGAGAGACGGCAGAAGGGGAATGGAAAAAAAAAATTGCAATTTTCAACTTTCTTTCTTCATTTTTAAATTTTTTTTTAATGGTTTGTAGGAAGGACTTGATTTTTAATGGTTAATTTTTAAAAGATATACAATTTTTTTATTTTAAAAATACCCTTAACAATGGATGAAAAATTAGATGGTGTTAAAGTTAATGACAAATCATGGATTTTAAAAAATTAAGGTGACATTTCTCTTAAATTTTTCTTTAGGTATAAGTTCAAGTTTTTTGGTTGCCTATGTGGCTATTATAATCGAGTCTTTCGGTTTTATAAATTATATTTCTATCGTTTGACAAAAAAATAGGGTCAAATTTTCACAATAAAAATAAATAAATGAATTTTCGTGAAAAAGAAAAGAAAAAAAACACGTTAGAAAAAGAAAGAAAAAACAAAACTGAGCATTGAAGTTGATTTGCAATCAGAATATTTGATTGAAAGCAAAGCAGACAACTATCAAGGAAAATGGATTGCAAAGAAAGAATGAATCTCATGGGTTTCCCTATAAACGAGAGACATTTATCAATAAGAGCATTTGTAATGGTGAGGGTCATTTGAATTTTATTTCAAAAAATTGAATTTTTAATTTGAAGTGGTAAAGTTTAGTTCATTTTAGAGATCAATATTTTATTTCAGGAATCAATAATTCATTTCAGAAGTAAATAAAATGAAATTCATTTCAATAAGCTGGCCCACCATAATAACTCTACAGCCTCTCTCTTATTGACATATGGACAACATTACTTTTTACTTTTTAATTTTTTTTTTTTGGGTGAAAGGAAAGCGTTTTTTTTATTTTTTATAAAAAGATAGCTAATTATATATACTAGCCATTCCTAATTTATTTTACTTTTCAATAGCACAAGTGGCTAGTTCCCTTTTCAAATGGCTAGTTATTTACCTATAAATACATATGTAGAAAACTACTCTCCCAGAACTTCCTACACCCACAAAAAAAATTGTTTATGTAGAAATTTTATTTTTCAATAATTTTTTTTACATTCAAAATTAGTCTCTCTTTAAATATCTCTTTGAAACCATTTCAATTGTGTAATTCTTATCGTAATTAACTTATTCATATTTTATTCAATCATTTAAAAATTGGCACCACTGCAAATGAAATTGTAGTTCAGTTCAATAACTGCCAAAAAAAATTCAATAAATTGAACTATTGAACTATTGAACTAAACTAAAATGAACTGTTGAGTAACCATTGCGGATGCTCTACAAGTTTAGAATTGAATCAAAAACCTATATTCATAAATGTCAATTTTTATAATTTATTTCAAATATAATAAATAAAAAAACTCACTTAAATATACCCAAATTCCATTAAAAATAAAAATAAAATAGTTCTGAAAAAAAATAAATAAATAACCCATAAATATTAAGAGCCCTCTGTACTCCTTCACTTCATTTGAAAATTAAAAAACAAACAAAATAATTCTTCATCCTCTATCTCTTTGGTCTATGCCCATATATTCACTATGAGCAACAAATTATCATGCAAACAATTTCCACAACAATAACCCAAAAGTGGTAGATTTGCTTGTGTATTTTTGTCCGATCGTCAACATCAATGAACCCATCTTAAATTCACAAGCTTTTCTTTTTTGTGTTTTTTTCATTGATCAAATTAGACTGTTGATACCACCGAGGTGACCATCGCTGGCCTAGTTAATTTTCCACCAAACGCATATCAATTGGCGACACCCACGAGCTCCGATTTATGAAAACTAGATGAAACCACCGTCATCCAACACTTGAAAGTTGTCAAACCCACTGTAGAAATCTTTGTCAAATCTACAATTTGTCGAGCTTCTGCTCTAGTTGTCGAGGCCTAGCAACAGAACCGCAATGCCCCGACGTACAAAACCCCATCAACCTTTTAACCACCTTACATCGGAAAACTGTTTTCTTGTCCCTTCATCTTTCCTACGCTCTAATCTGAAAACTCAATTTTGTTATAAAAAATAATAATAATCTGAAAACTCAGCCAGTTCTTGAAAAACAAACCTTTAATATAATTATTTTAATTATTATTTTGATAGAAATTGAGACTTAATAGAGTTAAGTTTTGGGTAAGTAAAAGACACGTTTCAAAAGAATAAGAAGGTCGGTGGGCACAAGGAGTTTGGTCACAGGAAAGTTGAACTCCCTTCGCGCACACAAACCCAATTCGCAAACCGTAATTTCGCAAGCCTAAGAAATTTTGAATGGGGTTGTGGAATCCCTTCAGGATCTCTCCAATGGCACCCAACCACACATCTCCTCAGGATGAGCCTCCGGAAGAAGTGGAAGCCTCATCCGAAGAAGAAGTAGACAGAGAAGAAGAGGAAGAATCCGAATCCCAGCCCGAATCCAAGTCTGAGGAACCTGAGCCAAAAGGAGCACCCACTCCTGTTGATGAGAAGAAACCACAACCGAAGAATCCGGACTTGGCTACGGTGCCGCAGTCTTCATCCCCTGGGTCCGAAAAGTGGAAGCCTCGTCTGAAGAAGAAGTTGACAGAGAAGAAGAGGAAGAATCCGGATCCGAGTCTCTGAAGGCTGCACTTACTATAAGAAGAAACCAGACTCGGCTATGGAAGAGACACCCAAGACCAAGAAGCCCAGATCGAATGCCTCGGCTACTACTACGTCGGCGGCAAAAGCCGGGTCGAAGCAGCCAAGTGAGAGTGATGAGTCGATTTTATATTATATATTTAACCTTATTCTTAGTATATTTTTGTTAATATTTTGGAAGAATTTTGATACTTTGAATTATATTTTTTATATTGGACTTTCAACTTCCTCTGGAGCAAAACATAATCAACTGGACGAGTTTTGGAGTAATTCCAGTTGGAGGATGTACGTGAGTCACTAACTTGATTGTATCAAATTTTCAAATTTTTCTACCAAGCGATTATTTTCTGGCAATAAAATTAGGAGCAGTGCGTAGTATTGGAATAGTGACGTTTTGGGCTATTATTGCGTTTTTTGAGCCCAAGATGACCTCGAATGGGTTCGTGGCCTTCTGGAGAAGTGTTCAGAATATTTTTATCTTTAAAACGAGCTATCTTGGGCCAGATTTGGAGGAGATTTGAGGCCAAAATATGGCTGACCAGATTGTGGCAGATTCTCTCACGTGAATTTTAGGGGACTTCTTTTTGGCTCTTGAAAGTGGAGAGCAATTGCTACGGTTTTGGAGTGTTGCAACTTTCAGGTATTTTTATTCCTATTCATTCGAATGATATTATCTTTGATTTTAATTATGAGTATGTGTAACTAATTCAAATTGCTAGGGCGAGGCCATAAGTCTTAGCATGTATATGTAATTTTATTAATTTGCTTATGAATGGATGCATGTTTGCTTTGAATTATTAATCATTGCGTTTAAAACTATCTATCTATTTTAATGATTGATCACCATTAGGATATGTAGACAAGTAATTTGATGCAATTTATGTTGGAACATCACCCTCAAATTGAGGATGGCTTCTTGTGATTAATAGTTGTAAGTTCAGTTAAGGCGAACATCACGCTCTTAAAGGTTGCATGGTTTTTCAAAGGGTTTTCACAAAGCTTAATGAGTCTTGCATGTTTATATTTGATATGAACATCACAGACGGATTGCATGTTAGATATATATTTTCGCTTGAACATCACATGGAAAATATGCATTAGGAAAACCTAACCTTCAAAGCATATATGTGAAAATTCATAAGTAATTGATAGAATTGCATAGGATTGTGACGGTGATGGCTAAAACCTAGTTTTCTCTATTGTTTGTCTTTAAAAAGAAAACGTTTTTCTTCTTTACTGTTGTTATTTCCCAACTTTCAGATTTCTTTTACTGTTAAACTTTTCAAATTCGTAGACTTCAAATCTTTGATAAAATCTATTTTAGTTATTAATTAAGAGTTAGTTTAATTACAAATTAATCAAACAATCTTTGGGGACAACGACCTTGCATGAGCACTTATACTATAATTACCTTGTATTATTGCAAGTATTTTCAGTGATTTTAACCCTCTTGCGCAGGTTCTAAAAATCCTATCAAGAAATTGGCCTCGGCTACTACAACACCGGCGGCAAGAGCTAGGTCGAAGCGGCCAAGCGAGAGCGACCCCAAGGATTCCAAGAGGCCCAAGAAGAAGAAGATCCCAGAGTTGGATGAGGAGCCGGACCAGGCCAGAGAGGAAACGAAGAAGGCCGGTGGAGACGACTTGAAGAAGTTGCTCCTGCTGCAGAGGATTTGGAGCGATGATGATGAGATTACGATCTTGGAAGGCATGATTGATTACTATACCAAGCAAGGGGTGCACCCAAATGCTGATATGTTTGCGTTTCATGATTTTATGAAGAAATCACTGAAGGCCGATGTGAACAAGACCCAATTGCAAGATAAGATTCGTAGGCTCAAGAAGAAGTATGAGACCGATGTGTCCAAAGGGAAGAAGTATAATCCTGTTAAGCCTCATGAGCTATGGGTTTTTGACTTGTCTAAGAAGGTATGGGGCAGCAGCGAAGGGTTATTTGCGCTCGGTGGGTTGTCTGAACAGTACAAGTGTAATGAGACGTGTGCGGGTTTGAGAGAGCTGACGTTGCTGGAGGGTTGCTTGGAGTTGATTGGAGAACCCAAGCGAGCTGAGTTGAAGGAGGAGTGGAAGAAGCTGCATGTTGCTGAATTGGAGCTTGTTATTAGAAGGGGTGAGTTGGCTAAGTTGATTCTGGAGGCATTGAAGTGAAGTCATATGACTGTGTGCATGTATAGCAAGGCAAGAAGATCGTATTTTGAATGAATTTTGAATTTTGTTGTGTTTCAAAGGAAATATGGGTGCTCTGTGTGACCCATTAAGAATCTGATACTTGTGTTTTTGAGAGAAAAATGAAACGAAAGAAGGATTTTCAATTTTTGTTGATCTCATCTCGTATTCATCATTTTCTTTCCTGTTAGTGGCTCTCTTTTCCCACAATTTCTACCTTTGCATAATTCTGTGTTCTGCTTATGTATCCCTCTAACTTATCTGATTGTGATCCATGGTTATGCTGCTTATTGGACAGCAGAAATTGAAGTTAAATGTTGTTATGGATATACAATCTCTGGAAATTCATGTTTCCAAATGAGAGGATATGAAAGCAGGTGGAGATAAACAATGCCAAGCCAAGAAAGGATCAGATTTTGAGTAGCCCACAGAAGCTAAAGTAATTCCAAAGATGGGTTTTTTGAGTGGAGGGAAAAAGAAGGGCTGGGATCAGATACTTTCTTTGTGCAGAGAGAGTTGCCTGTGAGAATGAAAATGCAAGTCCTTTTAAGTGCTTCTTTCTCAATAGAATGCATATGTACAGTAATTTTACAAGTTTTTTAGCATCAGCTGCAACATCAAATGTTAGCAATAGAATAGTCATGAAATTTTTTGCATGTATCGATTTCGTTAGCTCAGATTCTTACATGTATCTATTTCTTTCGAACAACTTTACTTTGAAGTTGATAGGTTTTGTTGGTGAGTAATTATCTGCTTTGGTGACTGTTGAATTAAATATTACAACTCATAATAAGTTCCCAATACATTTTTTCAAGTTTCCAAAATACTTTTAAGTTTCCAATACATTTTTAAGTTCACAATAAAATATTACAACTCATAACATTTTTTAAAAGAAGCTAAAATGGACAAAATTGTTCTTATTTATTTTTGGATTTTCTAAGGAATCCTTTACATTTGTATGTCTTTGGTTTGAAAGTTGAAAGGTTTTTCTGTCTTTTTTTAAAAAAAACTTTGACTTTTTCCAAAAGTGAATTTTTTTTTTTTGGCTATAACCTAAATTTACTTAATATAAATATATATAACAATAACTCCCACCTTTACTGGAAAATGAAAAGGAAGAAATACACCAAATAAAAACAGAAAAATAAATATATCAAATAAAAATTTAATACACAAATAAAGATTTAAATAAAACTTTAAATATATTAAAATATAAGGCTAAAATTGATTCAACGTGTTATGGATCTCATGCACTTCAAAGGCAGTTGACAGTCAACTAAAATTTGTCACGAAGCTGTTAGAATCGTGAGAAAGGACAATAGTCACACCTTCATATATCACCAGCCAAAAATGCGTTACTTGAGCATTATTATAGGGCTTACTCACCAACAAAGGTGACTGTTGCTGCCAATAGTCACCCAAAAAAAGGGTAACTATTGCTGACTTTTTTTTTGTAGTGTGATGTTAAGAAGGTTACTCTTTTCTATCAGTTTATATATTAGGCTTAATTATACTAGTGCTCTTTGAAAATATGGTTAAATTTTATATTGTTCTTTAGAAATTAAAGTGATCCATTTTACCATATTGATTGTTATTTCGCGTCTCATTTGACCCATACCATCAAGTCCGTAAGAGCATTTCCAGCAATAAACCTCAGCCTTGGCAGGACAGGGCCCGAGCCCAGGTTGCATGTTCCAGCGGGCCAAAGGAGCCTGGGCAAGGCATGGGTCTCACGAGACTGGGGCAGCCTGCAGGCGAAACCAGCCTGAGGTTGAGCCCAAAGGTTACTGACGTCAATGCGGTAATTCTAAATTTTTGCAATGCACACACCAACATTAAAAAAAATTTTGAATTACCTCGCGCTGACGTCAGCCAACGGTAACATGCCACGAGGTGCGTTCTAGTCGCTCCGATAGTTTTTTTTTTCAAATCCAGCGGTTGGGCTTTTTTTTTGGCATAAAAAATGTGAAAAAAAATTCGAATTTTTTTTAAAAATTTACCAAAAAATTTTGAACTTTTTTTCTATAAATATCTGCCATTCTTCTTTACTTTCAACACCAAATCCTCATACAATTTCTTCTCCTTCTATTATTTTTCACTTTCTACACAACATTTTCATCACTTCCAATTTTCATTTTTATTCACCATCTCATGGCATCTTCCATCGAAGCCGGAGGGTCGTAAATGATCGAAGAGGTCAAAATCTTGGAGACAAGCTAAAAAATTAATTGCCGTTTTATTCAATTTAATGTCATTCTTTTTTATAATTTCTTACATTTCCAATTTATTTATTTTTAATAGATTATTCAAGGCAAAAAAAAAAAAAAGTAAAACCATTACACATGGCTCCTCAAGTGAACAATGCCCGCAGTCGGTTCCAGTTGTGCATTCTGTGTCTGAAATAATGGCACTATTACGTCCTCTAAAGGAAAATAGTCCCCCACTTAGTGATCCGATGGAACCGCCTCGGCCAATGATCGAGTCGCCCTTGTACTCGATTGTGTCGGACTATGAGGACCAGGAGTATTTCAATTGTATGATGAGTGAGTAGGTATTTAATTGTATGATGAGTGAGATGTGAATTTTATAATAAATATGGATATCTGGGAACTAAAAATCTTATACAAAAATTTTATCTGAAATTTAATATGTGAATTTTATAATAAATATGGACACGTGGCAACCGAAAATTTAATCTAAAAATTTAATCAGAAAATCTTATCCGAAATATGAGATGAGAATTTTATATAATAAAAAAGACACGTGGCAACTGAAAATATTCTCCAAATTAATTGTTTAGGTAAAAAAATAAAGGGTTATTGTTTCCAATGGTCCCCCGACTATTGCCCATGTATCATTTTGGTCCACCAACTAAATTTTTCATTTGAACCGTCCTTCAACTCTTTTTTTTGTATCAAGATGGTCCTATCGTTAAAGTCTCTAAGAATTAAAATAGTAATATGTAATTAAAAATTAAAGGAAACTCTTATAAAACTTATAAAATTTTAAAAAATTGAATCTCACCAGTCACATGACTCTTTTTTTCCGGTGAGACTGACCTAACAATTAATAATAAAAAATTCTCTATTGTTTAAATTAATTAAAATCACATAAATATAAAAATAAAATAATAAATTTTTTAAAAGAGTAAACAATAATTAAAAATTAAAGAAAACCATTATAGGAACTTGTACCTAATTTTAAAATTGAAAAAATTGAATCTCACCACCAACATGGCTTTTTTTTTTGTAGATATGGACTTAAAAAGTAATAATATTTTTCTCTATAGTTTAAATTAATTAAAAAATTTAAAATTAGATAAATACAAAAATAAATAACAGTAAAATTGACGGACTTTGACGGTAGGACCATCTTGATACAAAAAAAACGAGTTGAAGGACGGTTCAAATGAAAATTTTAGTTGGTGAACCAAAATGATACTGGAGCAATAGTTGGGGGACCATTTTAGTCATTAACCTTTTTTTAAATAATAGTTTACTTTTTTGTCACTCAATTTAATGGAATATTTGACAGACTTTAACGGTAGGAACTTCTTGATACAAAAAAAAGAGTTGAAGGATGATTCAAATGAAAAATTTAGTACATAGACCAAAATGATACTTGAGCAATAGTTAGGGGGCCATTAGGATCAATAACCCAAAAATAAAATAAAAGACTAAAAGTAAATAGTATTTGCCCTTTGTCATGATAATATGTGAAAACACACATTACTTTTTGCAAAAACAACCACTATTCAAATGAATTGTATCTGCTCTTACATCCCCTTATTGTTTGCGATGGCAAATGGATGGCTCTTATATTTAGTGCTCAGTTTATGAGCCACGGATTTTAGCCACGGAAGCAATTTTACTCTTCCAAGTTTGGATTGGTGGATGGGCCCCAGAGTCTGCTTTCCTCCAAGGCACAAGAAGACCAAATTGGGGGGATGTTTTGGTCATTTTGAAACCTGAGCCGTTTTGTTTTGTCTGCCTTCAAATATTTTAGAAGAAAATAGCAGAGCGGGAAACCAACCATTTCACCCGCCGAGTATTTTTTGAAACAAACAAGGCTTTCCCCCCAAAAAAAATTTAGATGGGAGAATGAGGTTGACCAAATTACCCATAGCACTTTCATGGTTCCATCTTCCTTGGATGTTGGGTGACCTCACTAAATATATATGCTTATTTTTAACTTTGGACAAATTCATCCATGTGTCTAGAAACGAATAAATTATATAGAAAAATTAATATAGATCTAAATTTTTATTGAGAAGTTGGGTTTAATCATCGAATTTGGCGACTTTGATACAAATCTTTTGACTTTTGTGCCATATAAGATTACATTCCTTTTAAAATATTTTCTAATGTAATATTTTATTATTATTTTTTAAAATCATTTTTTGTTCCAATGTTGCCTCTTAAGTCTTGAATCGGGTAATTGTAATTTATGTGATAATTACAGGAAAGAATTGTTTATGATCATAATTAACAAATTAAGTGCTTATGACCATAATGATTTTGGTATATTAATTATGCTGCCTTTTTTTTTCCCTTCTTTTCATTGCATCCATGATTTGGTATATTAATGTTGTCTTTTTTTTCTTCTTTTAACCCAAAAAAATGGTTGGCTTTCTTTCTTATTGTTTACGACATTTTTATTAGGTAAATTGAAGAAACAAAAAAAAGGTATATTGAAAATAACAACATACCTATATGTCAGGTAGATTATATATTATCTCATACTTCCCCCAATAATGACGTACAATCATATATTTATCTTGTAAGTTATGTACATAATCTCACATTTACCTAGTAATTAGGTACATAATCTTATATTTACCTAGTAACCAAGTACATTAGAAAATTTTACCTATATATTAATATAAAGCACATTAGCTCATAGTACCTATATATTAGGTACATAAAAAGGTCAAATTTTTTATTTGTTGTTATGCTTAAACACCACGAATCAACTTGATAAGTATAACATTTTGTGTTTTCAATATTTGGGTGTTTAGCTGATGCATAGGTACATAATTTCATGCGGGTGTTTATCTCATCGATTAGTATAATATGTGAGTCTTTACTTTTATTGATTAAATTGTATTTTATCCATATATTAGGTAAAAATTCACAAGAAAAGAATTCATATTTTAAATTTGGGTTATCTACTGTAGACATTCCTGAACTTGGCTCCCAGTTGCAATTAGGTCTCCGAACTTTTTTTTGAGGCAATTAGGTCATCCAACTCTCTCATTCGTTCCAATTGAGTCCTTCTGTCAATTTGGCTGTTAATTTGAGGGCTAAAATCGTCCATTTTAATTAAAATATTTTAAATTTTAAAAAACTAAAAAAAGTGAAAAATAAATAAATAAACTTTAAAATAAAAAATAAAAATCCAAATCCCTCTCTGTCTCTTCCTGGCCTTTGGAGTTGTAGAGCCAGCTTCCAAAATCCTCCTAGGACCTGCAAAGGTCGATCTTGTACAGAATCTTCCTCGAAGAATTCAAAGAAGAAGAAGATGACAACAGATCAGAAGCAGACCTTGAGCTCCTTCCTCTTCCGGTGACTGAAACACCGTCCATGACCAGAATCTCCTCCCTCTACACCCCTTCTCGCCGACGTTCTATACACTATTGAAGGCTGTGACCTCTCCATTAGATTCTCCAAAGGCAAGAACGATGAGAGGTGGCGACGACGCTGCTTCAAGGCGTCCATTTGCAACTGACTAAGATTGAGCGCACAAGTACCTGAACAATGGCGAGTTGAGGTCCACATTCTCCAAGTTTCCTTCGAGCAGTTTCACCATTTTCGAGTTGTTGTGAAAACCTTCCATCAATTTGCTATGCTCTGCTTTGTGCAGAAACAATCAGATTACATTTCCGAAAAAACAAAGCTTCCAAGAAAATGCAGATGATAAAAATCGTTTATCGTTTCTGAATCATACCAAATGCAATCACAGAATTAGGTTTTGTTTGTACCATATTTGACCCCCCACTTACATCATGACACGTGGAAAGTGAACGAGCCTAAGACTAACCTTGTGAGCCATGCCGAATAGGTAATCAGCATACACCACCGATTCATACATGTTCGTCAAATGGCAAGTGCTCCCGATCGACTCCCTTGGATAGATCTTCAGCACCTGATATCGAACGACCAGTCAAAACGCACGGCCAATTCTGCAAAGATAACCTCAGAACTCCCGCCAAGACCTGTCAGGGCACGTGTCGACCGTCGAAAACTCCCCCACGAGTCCCACATCGAAAATAAGTGTTAAGTGATCACCAACACCCTCTATAAATAAAGCCCCTTGGCCCAACCAAAAAGGTAAGACTGTTTACTAACTTGTGCTTTCATACTGTCAATGAAAATTGCTCTTAGCCACTAACTTTGGCATTAGAGGGTCTTCGGCCGGCACTACACCAGTGCTTTTGACCTCACTTGCCATTCTTTTCCTCAGGCCGAATCCATCATTGCGCCTCGAGAAAGGACTCCAAGGACCGAAGGCTCCTCGGGTCCAAACCCTCCACACCACCTGTAAGTTAGTCCTATCTCTATTTGTTTAGTTTTAGCGCGAACAGGTTTTGGATGAAAATTGCAGAGGAAAAAGCGTCATTCCAAATTCCTCTCTCATTCGCTTTGTCTCTCCTTCTCTCTCGCAGCCCATTCCTCCTCTTTCGCTTTGGGACAGTGCAAACAACGGTGGTGGCTCAGGCGGTGTGTTTGTGTTGTCAGGTTGGGTTTCAGAGCAGTGAGGCTTATAGGAATTGTCAGTGCACAAATGGGTTCTACAGATTTCATAGACCTTTGAATTCATAACATGGTTTTTTCTCTTTTTGGGGTTAAATTCTTTTATGTCGTTTCTACCAATCACAAATTGTTTGATATGGATTTGTATTGTAAATTTGTGAAGATGGAGGTGGGATTGGTAGGGTTGATGATGGATGAAGAAGGTGGAGTTGGGGTCAATGATGGATGAATAACCCGAAAGGACGCTTTTACCCTCTCACTTTGATAGATAAATTGACAGAGTTGGACGGTAAGACCCAATTGGAACTATTTATCAAGTTAATAGATGTAATTACCCCAAAAAAAAGTTCACGGACCCAATTGCAACTAGGGGCCAAATTTAGGGACGTCTATAATAGATAACCTTTTAAAATTTGAAATTCAATTACAACGAAATAATGCATTAAATTGGATTTTCAATGTGTTTCCTTATTTACCTCAAAGGGTAAAATGGATACAACAAAAAAAGTAATGAAAGTCAAGGACCTGCATCTAAAACCAAAACGACAAGGACTTAGCCTAATGACAACTAATCGTTTTAGACCTAGATCTAAGAAGCCCTAAATTATATCATTTCTTAAGGATGATATTGTATTAATAATTAAAAAGAGTTACAATCAATAAGAACACTATGATTAAATTCAGGAGGTTGTGTAACCCGTAAAATGACAATGTCACGAGAGAGAGAAAATTGAACAATACAATGAACAACCTCATGACAACATGTTTTATTTATTTATAAGTTCAAGTGATTAGTGGAGGGAGATTTTACACAAATATTCATTGATTGTCTAGGGGTTTCGAACCTTTACCTACATGGATGGAGGCAGAAGAGCTCAACCAACTAAGCTATACCCTACTAGGAACCTCATTACAACCTTAAGTTAAGGAATATGTGAGAACTTCCCATAAAGAATGGGAGATAATGACCTTAAATACAATTTTAGTTGTTCTCCTAAAAAAAGATTTTAATGAGGCTATTATATTCATGCCAATCTTTATATGTCTATTTTAGCTTACGAATGAAATCTTCTTCTTAAACAAAACTAAGTATTTAATGTGTTGAAAAATTAGCAATCTTCATTCCAAACTTACCCCTAACAACTGTCTTTTCGTATTAATTATTTTTAATGAATTTTTATCGAAAAAAATCCTTGAATTTGTTCTTAAAAATTCCTTAAAGTTCCAAACCAATCAATATGATGTTTATTCTTTTGTTCACAAATCAATTTAGTCCATATTATTGCTTTTCATTAAAATTGATTTTTTTTAATGCATTCATTAAAACTGTTTGTGCGTCAACATGTGACAAACTTTAAAAGAATATTTTCATTTAGCTGGGATTCATCCCGCCCAGTATGGCTCTCTAATATTTTAGCAAGAGATGTAAACTTTGATTCTTCAATTCAATAAATTCCGCAGTTTGACAACAACAAAAAAAGAGAATATTTTCATCAAAACTTAGCTCATCCACCCAAGAGACAAAATAAAATCCACATTTGTTGCTTAACAAGGTCATCTACTCTTTATTTATCGGTTTTAAATTGGCGTTCCATAAAGAAGAACAAATAACTTTGTTGAGTAAAAAATGTGAGTTTTATTTTGTCTCATGGCTTGTTAGTTGTTAGCATTTTCCTCCTATAATACTCGTATTATACTATAGACGTACGTAAGTATTTTAAAAAATACTTACATTTTTTTAATTAGACATATAATACACGTATGTATGTACGTATCTTCATATTTAATACACATATTTTTTACAAAATTTTGAATAATACAAAAAAAATTCACGTATTATACATGTATTTTTCACATATTATTATATATAAAAAATAAATAAATAAAGGCTAAAATTTTCATTTATATTTTTCAAAATTATCGATTAAAGATGTACTTATTTTATTCATACTTTTTCCTTCCATATGGTCTCATGGATATAGATAGTTTCCTTCAAAATTGTATGTTTCATTCTGTGTTGGTCATTCAAATATTCACACTAATAAGAAGAGGGGCATTTTCGTCCAAGAGGATACCATTTTGGGATCCACTGCAAAAGGGAGAGCGGTGGAATTCACAAGGAAGATTTGAAACTCTGGGTACTGCCAGAAAAAGAAAGCTCATCAAGACAGCCCTAAATAGACGCTAATTATGAATTCAACGCACAAACCCAAACACAAATACCAACTCACTCTCTCTCTCTCTCTCTCTCTTCTCTGAGTTACCATCTCTGGCCTTCAAAAGCCTTTGTTTCAGCGCAGGATCAAAAAGCACAGCTCTAACCCTAGGAGCAGGAGAGAGCTCTGAAGGTCTTCCATAGTCCATACTACTGGTATTTCTCAGTTCTTGATGTTAAAAGCAGTCCTTTGTTCTTGAATTTTGGCTCTTCGTTTTTCTATTTTGTATTTTGATGTTTAATGTTGATTAATGTGAATTCTGAAATGATACCCGTTTTCTATTTTGAGTTATTTTGCCGCTTTGGCCCAGAAAATATATAGAAAGATATATCTTTTTCCGTTTTCGCATCAAATGAGTATTTGGTTTCTATGTAAAAGTGAGCAAAGAAACGAACTTTCGTCTTCAATATTGGATTTTCGACATTTAGGACTTGGAGATGCAGACAAGTTTTGACATTTGATGTTGTTGTCTTGCTAAAGCTCAAAACCTCATATTTCTTCATTGCTTGGGACTTGGGGAAGTTCAATACATCTCAAAGTCTTGGACTTTCATGGATTGTATGTTTCATTCTGTGTTGGTCTTGCAAATTGAAATACCCAACTCACGAAACCATTTTCAATTAACCCTTTTCTTGAATTGGATGCAGGCCAACAATGGGGAGGAGTTTAAGCCCAATACTAAGGCGTGAATTGGAAAATCTTGATAAAGATGCTGATAGTCGTAGATCAGCAATGAAAGCACTGAAATCCTATGTGAAAGAATTGGATTCCAAGGCAATCCCAATGTTTCTTGCCCAAGTTTCTCAAACTAAAGAAACTGGTTCTTTGTCGGGAGAATGCACTATTTCACTATATGAAGTTCTTGCTCGTGTTCATGGTGTCAAGATAGTACCTCTGATAAACAGCATCATGGCCACCATAATCAAGACCTTGGCTTCAAGTGCAGGGTCTTTCCCTCTTCAACAAGCCTGCTCAAAGGTGGTCCCAGCTATTGCTAGATATGGGATTGACCCAACCACCCCTGAAGACAAGAAAAGGAACATTATTCATTCACTCTGCAATCCTCTGTCGGATTCTCTCTTGGGTTCTCAAGAGAGCTTGACTTCTGGAGCTGCACTTTGCTTAAAGGCTCTTATTGATTCGGATAATTGGCGTTTTGCTGCAGATGAGATGGTTAATAGGGTATGCCAGAATGTTTCTGGTGCTTTGGAGGAGAAGTCCACTCAGACAAATGCACACATGGGTCTGGTTATGGCTCTTGCAAAACGTAATGCTACAATTGTTGAACCATATGCTAGGTTGTTGATACAAGCAGGACTGCGGATATTGAATGCTGGTGTAGTGGAAGGGAATTCTCAGAAGCGGTTGTCAGCTATTCAAATGGTGAATTTCTTGATGAGATGCTTAGATCCTTGGAGCATTCTCTCTGAGCTTGAGTTGATAATTGAAGAAATGGAGAAGTGTCAATCTGATCAGATGGCTTATGTTAAAGGGGCTGCCTTTGAAGCTCTGCAAACTGCAAGGAGAATAGGCGCAGATAAAGGCTCAAAACTTGAAAAAGGTCCTGGTTCTGTCTGTGGGTCAAATTTTATTAGGAGAGGCCACAGCAGGAGGAGAAACCTATCAAGTGCTGGTGATCAATCTCCTGCATCAACGTCACCCGAGTCACAGACCCTTGATTCCTTTGTTGAATATGAATCATTGGTTGAGTCACCTATTTCAATGAGTCAGGCTTCTCAAAATTCAATTTATGATTGTAGGAGTGTAAACCGGAAGCTTTGGAGTCGTGAGAATGGAGTAGTTGATGTGTCTCTCAAGGATGGCTTGTTCTCAGAAATTGCTCGGGGTAGTGCGTACTCGAATGGATATCCAGAGAACTCTGGGAATAATGAATTCATCAAATGCGAAGGAGATTGCACAGAGGAATTTGCAGGGTTCCTGCAAAGAAATCCTAGGAATGGAGCATCAAGAAGCACCACAACCAGTCCTCTGGTAAGTTACACCTGTACAATTTATTCTGTGTTTCTGATGTGGAGAGAAACTGCTGTTAATGGTTTGATTGTGATGGTGGTAGAAGTAGTTACTCAACTAGTTTTTGGATTTAGGTCAAAAATTAACCTGAAAGCGTGAAATTAATGAGGGAAAGAAGGTAAATAAACTGCTTGCTGGATTGTAAAAATAGTACAGATAGCCCAAAAAGCCTTTCGTATGTCTGATTCTTTGGCACATTATCTCTACTTCAAAAATTTGTGTTCTGGAAAATTAAGGCTACTGATAGTGAGATGGTATTGCGTGTTAGTTGATAAATTTGTTGTTTTATCAATATCCCAAAACCTTAAGCTCAGGATGTGAACCAATACTTGTTTTATGTTCTAACATCCCCCCTCACATGTGGTTCTCTCTTCAACAGTAGAGGCCAACAAGTGAAATTCAATTTATATTGGAAGGATATAATTGCAGAGGTTCAAATTCGGAATCTCCTGTTCTTCCATGGTAAAACTGGTTGATTACCATTATCCGCAGAAAGCTTAAGTTGTTAGGCCAATGATTGCTTTACAGCCTGACAATGGTGTTGTGCTTACTTATGCTGTCTATCTACTGAAGCTTAACTTTTATTTAAATTTGCCAATTTTATGATTTTCTTGTGTGTTGCCAATCTTGGGATGCCTCGTTGGTGATTCAGAGGTCACACACTCCCATCAATGTTGACAACATCATCTTCAACACTCCGAGGAGGCTTTTTCACTCTCTTCAGGATCCAAGTAATGTCTACTCTAAGTCCTCTGAGAAACGAGCTAGAAGATTTAGAAGTTTATCCATGAGCGAATTTGATTGGAGCCCAAATGCCAGATACGACCAAGAAGGCTATTCACATGGTGTGAACTATGAATGCAGAGAGAATGGGAGCTTCTATGCTGGTGATGAGCAGTTTCAAGGTGGCCCTGAATCGGTATCATCAACAGATGGCATTCCCGTGGATGCTGATTTGCAGGCGTCTCAGGAGGTTGTTCCAGAAAATGAAACAGAAGTTCCAATCTCTGGCATAAAAAGTGCCCGTCGAAAGGTTGCTGTGAAATTGTTGTGTGGACTTTCGTTCGCACTACTTGCAGTAGCTATGCCACTACTGTGGATTAATGATCAAGGTGAAGGGCATGAAGGTTATTATCTTGTTCCAACTTAATGTGCTCGTTCTCTTCTTCCAACGTCGTTACTCAATTTGATGTATCAAATTCTTTTGATGAAGTAGGCAATGGTAGACAAGAGAGTCTCTTTGTATCTTTTGTAACACTAGAATTTTACCATCACAACTAGACGTGGATGTTCAATGTATTGAAAAGAATCAAAAGAATCAAAAGAATCAAAAGAATTTGTGTTCTTGAGGAAATGTTTATCGTTTACTGCTTTTGATATTGTTATTTTTAAGACAAAGCACATATCTTGGTATGTACTTTGTGGCATGCAATGTCTTCAGAAGGGTATTTAATATCTGAAAGGGGGAAAAAAACGTCTTTTAAATACGGTGAACTACAGAAATTGCTCCACTTGTAGTTGTAACAACCTTATGTGGTATTTTTGTTTGTTTGATAGATTGGAAAAATTTCTCATCAACATAATCAAGAGCTGCTTTATCTTCTGCACACAATCTCATAACATGAAAGTTATATTCTGTCTGTGGTTACACCAAAGCTTAGAAGATGAGAGCAGAGTCATGCTATGAAAACTTAAAGATTTGGGTTGTATAAGCGCTGTCCACCCCTCCATGATTCATTAGGACCCACAATTACTGGCTTGAGAACCGCTGATTGGCCGACGCATATATATGAATATTTGCCATAGTCTTCATGACTTGAGCCAGGACTGAACATGTATAGTTCATCAAACCCATCTCTTCCTACTATGACAGAGTTTCTTCTACCCTGTTCCACAAAGCCAAAATTTTAATAAAAGAAAAAGAGTGTCAATTGTTGAGAGTGCAGAATGTGTATGAGAATTCAGAATTTAATTAGTTTTTCCAAGTACCCTGTCAATGATTGTGAAGTCGGTAGGCGCGCTGGTGTATATTCGACTCATTTGGTCTCTTAAATGCTTGTAGTTGTCATCTTCTTCACCCTCCATTTCTTCTTCATTTTCTCTTTGGTTTCTCTCTGCTTCATTGCCATCATCGTTTTGAGTCTTTGGACCCCAGACAGGCATAAATGTTTTTTGTGCCATTTGCTGCCATAGTTTGCTGATCTGAGATTCATTTTTTAGGCCAAAGTCGGGAGGGATTATCCCGAAACTTGACAAAATGGGCAACCTGCTAAAGAAATCTGATCGTTCCAAACCAACTGCATAAGTTGCATCTGGTGAGCTCACTGTCAGATGACTTAAAATAGACCCAGTTAGTTGGAGGGATGAAGATTTAGAGTTAGAGACCACAAGCTCTGAGACCAAGACGTCTTCTTTCAGGGTGATAACGTATTTGATTTCAACCTTGTCCTCTGAATCAGTGCTAATCAGTTGTACCTGCGTTCTCAGTTTAATGGTTTTCTCTAAGAATTGGCTTAAAATCCTATGCATCATCAATGAACAAGTCAAAACATAAACAAGACAG
The DNA here is from genome assembly GCF_000346465.2 of Prunus persica. Classification (NCBI taxonomy): domain Eukaryota; kingdom Viridiplantae; phylum Streptophyta; class Magnoliopsida; order Rosales; family Rosaceae; genus Prunus; species Prunus persica. The sequence continues at coordinate 398,933 of NC_034015.1, forward strand.
AATCTGACTACAACGGTATCGGAAACTTCAAGCCTGAAATAAATTCATTGTTTGATTAGTCTTTTCGATTTTAATTATAATGGAAAAAAGTGTTTTAGACTTTGCAAATGCCCTTCAGTGAGTGCACATGTGAATGTTAGCAGTAGCCTTCCTTATTTCTACTGCTGGTAACACAAATTAGGAAACTAGAGTTTAACTATAAAAACAGTTTGACCTACTAAGCTTTGTACATTGTCTTGCCAAATTCATGTAGCCACCTGACTATTTTCCCTTTTGTTGAACTTTGTCTCACTCTATTACTTAGTTTCTAGCAACTATGTATGGCATTCAATGACATCCTGCTCTAATATATTGATCACTTGACTGCATTTTTCTATTTTGCTCTGTAAACCTCTCTAGAATTATCTACAGTGTAAATAAGTTTGCAACTGGTGTAAAATAAAAATAAAATAAAATTCAGTTTGTTCTGATAGGTTCCTTGGTTGTGAGGAAAGCAAGTAAAAACCAACCTGAATCTCTTGCTGAGGATTTCCTCTAATGTCATGAAGAGCCCAATTTGTTGGAGACCATGAAACTTGTTCATCCTCACTTACACAATCAAAGGCTAAAGACACCCCTCCTTGAATGGCAACACCAGCAGCAGCAGCAGCACCTTCATTCTTCTCCTCTGACTCAGAGACTGAAGCCTGCAGCAATTCAACCGTGCCGCCATGCCACATGGAAGCCTTGTAGGAAGTGATTAAGCCACTTGGCAGCATCATGATGGCTTTACTACCATTCTCCAGTTCCATCTTGGCCACACAGCTGTCACCAATGCCTTTGAATATCACTCCATGGCCACTGAACTCTTCTTCCAAGTAGTCCACATTGATGGGTTGGTATGGGATTGAAGCCACTTTTGGAACTGGGAATTCTGTCTTGTTGCTGTTAGTTTTGTAGAGCTGCAAGAAACTGAAAGAGGGTAGAGAAGAAGGGTAAGAAGAAGAATCTATGTGTTTAGCACTAGCAGTGGACAAAGGACTGAAATTGGGTAACAAAAATGGACTGAAAGCCATGCTCATGCTTTCTTTCAGTTAATTTGTGAAAAAATTCTCTCTTCCTAGGATTTCTAATTGCCATTTTCCAGAACCATTCCACACTTTATTGGTTTTTTTGTCTGTGCTTTCAGGGGGTGCGAGGGTCCACATATCATTATTGGCTTTGCTTGCGAGAGTATATAACGATATGAGGATGCAAATGGATAATGTGACTAGTGGAGCTGCTTGCGATATTTTTGCTACAAGACAATTCATATACTTCATTATGGTTCTCGTTTGGTGGGTACCGTAGGATTTATTAGTTTAATTCAAAGCGTATGTGGTGCTAAAAAAATGAATGTGAATAGGATAAAAAATAATCCCACTATAATCCTATTATGTGTATTTTTATAAGAAAACTTTTTCTACCAAAAAGATAGGCTACATAATCCCTCTACTCATACCCCTTGACCTGAACTCAAAACGATGAAGCCAAGATATGAACACGGGACACCAATAATATTAATGAAGTATACTTATCATTTCCAATCCAATCTCCTAGTCACCAAATATATGGTCAAATATCATATTGTCCTCCGGAAGTTAAAATAACCCAGCTTGCCCTTGATATTTTGCGTCTCACTTTAAACTCCACCATCACATCCGTAAAAAGATATGTTAGAAACGCTGATACACCACCCATCAGCCCCTACTCCCCCTCTCCCTTCTCCTCCTGCCCAACCCATCCTTACCATACAGTAGTATACATTTGATCACCATATTATTTTTTTTAAAACAAAAAACTATCAATGTGTTTGATCATACCTTGAACTCCCCTAGCAATTAAAATAGAAAATAAACTTAAAAAATAAGAAAAAAGTTTGTGCATCAAGGTCACATGTAACGACTGAAAGTGAAAAGTACAAGCTACCGTCACATGATGAGAACTTCACCCCACCCTTCTTCCCTACACATAGAGGAGAGATTCTATGAACTATACAAATATTCAGGGGGAAAATGAAGAAACTCTACCAATATAGAAACACATTGGTTTTCTCATACAAATTAGTAATGTTCTCAATTTTCAAATTTTTATTTTTAGAAGCATAAAATTCCCAGTAATTTTCATTGCTTCACTCCGAAGGTGAAACTTTTACTTCCCTCAAAACTTTTGCAGCATCCTCTGGGAAGACTGGGTTTATGTAACACCCAGTTCCCATTTCAAACCCAGCAACAACACTTAATTGAGGAACTATCTGCATGAACCAATGGGAGTAAAGTAACTGTGAAGCATTATCCCCAAGTGGAGAAGTCTGAACCATGAAATTAAACGGTGGATTGTTCAACTGCAAAGACATCTTCCTGAGCACGAGTTTTAGGATCCCTCCAAGTTCAACTGCCTGCAAAGTCGCACATAAAGTCTCAGGCAAGCAATCATAGGTATCTAAATGGGCACATATTTGCATCAGATAAGATGAATGTACCATCTACGACACTGAAAGAAATATTTAGAAACTTGTTTTTGAGTGTGATATTTATTCTTATGATTCGACACACAGATGTTAAGCATACAAGCTGAGAATATTTTGTCAAAAATACAGTACCACAATACTCGATATGCAGAATTCTCTGTGCTATTTTCAACCATGCAAGCTAAAAATCTGTTGATGATAACCCTATGGCACATGAAGAGCTAATTTCTTAGGCTGCCATAAAATCATTATTTCTCAGTTTTTCTAGTCAAAGACAGAGTCGTTAACCCTAAGGATTCATGCTTTATATAAGCCCCTATTAAAGTCTACCATAATACTGGAAGCAACTCCCAATGGTGTTTTTCAATTCCTACTCACACAGTATGTTTCTTTTTCATAATTTGGCCATATTGTGCATATAAATTTTGCAAACAAGAATCCTACCTAAAAATTCATTCACATTGGGATATGAAAATAGCATATTTTAAGTGATCATCACACAAAACTTATACTTTAATTTTCCTTTTTGACAAAAATGAAAACCAATGTATTTCATTAAATCCAAATATGGAAATTAATTACGTATGTTTCAAGTAGCATTTCAAAATAAACAACATAATATCTTACCAAAGTAGAAGCAAAATCAGTTCATACGTCAACATGTTAGTTTCTAAAACATAGACAATTACCTTCTCGCTATCTAGCTCATGGAAATGAGAAGAGTGATCCAGAGGAATGATCCACATCTCAAATGGAAATGTAGCAGCAAAAGGTACAATTGAAATGAAATGGGCTGAAACATCAATCAGTAGATCCTTTGAGTTAGATTCACAGACACTACATTTCCCAGTCTGATCAAAATACTCCTTCATACTGCCAAGTCGGGTAGCAACAGCAGGAGGAACAACTGGAAGAGCCATTATCTGACTGTGAGAGTGACTCATTGATGCCCCAGCTGAAGCACCGTGGTTCTTAAACACCTTCAACGAATTAACAAAAAATCAGCTTAAATGGAAATCTGACACGGTAAGGAGAAAGTAAGAGATTTTGTAGAGGAAATGGACTTCAGAAAATGCATACAATACCATTTAACTTAAACGTTTTCTGGATACAGACATTTCCAAATCAAGCTTCCATATGCCTGATTTTGAATATTTTACTAAGCAGAACGGTAATTTCGAAAACGAAACTGATCATGCCTCATATCTCACTAAGCAAGAAGCTCATGATTCTTAAAACACAAGCCATCTTCAAGTTAAGATTAACAGAGGCAAATCCAATGACAACATAATTCCTCGTTTATAGTATTTCCAATAAAATAACAGGCGCTCTATCCATTTGAGCTTGTGCATGAATTTTTCCAATTACATACAACTCATATATCCCATTCTCCAATTTCAAATGTTAAACTATAAATTGCCGACCATATAAAAAATTCATTTAAAACCAATTCAAGCACCCAAATTTCCAAATTGAATTATCGAAAAGAAACAAATATAAACTCAAAATTGTACAAAATGTAAGGCCAAACGCCAAAAAACACCTGGACGTATTTGATGGAATCGTAGCTCATAAGCTGCTTGATCCTCCTCGTATACGTAACAAGAACCTCACCGATCTCTCTCGGGGACAAATCAGAAAGCTGAACCGAATGAACAGGGGTCTCAATCACTACGTCGTGGAACCCAAACCCATTCACCACAACCCGACCCGAATCCGAGTTATTTCCTTCTTCAGCAGCAGGGATGTCTCTGCTGAGCGCGGGGTAGAGGTTCTGGATTACCCGGAGTTTCCAGTCCGGGTTGTCCGGCGGGACCCGGAAGATCTCGGGAGCACACTCGTGCTCGTGGCCGATGCAGAAGGGACATTGTTGTTGGTGTTGTTGGTTGGGATTGACAGGGGACTTGGATTTGAAGTCTGAAGGTCGCTTGGCTCGGGCGGGTGAGAATATCACCCACCGGTTTGTCACGGAGTCTTTTCTGAGTTGTGGGGTTTGAGGAGCTGAAGAGTCTGATGAAGATGATGATGCCATTCTCTTCTTTAATCAATCAGACGTATTATTATTATTATAGGTCACCCCCATATAAATTCAAATTTTGGGATCATAAACAACTTTTTTTTCCCTAACCCTAGCTTTGGTAATTGTCTAAAAAGTGTTTTAACTTTAAAAATTTTGGAGTTTTTATCATAAATGGTTGCTGAAATTTTAAAATTTCCTTATTTTATACCTTAAACTCTCGGGTCAATAAATGTGGTCATTCATCTTTTGGTATACACATTAATTTGGTTTTTTGACAAAACATTCGTTGAATTCTGTCACATATTATCATGTGACCAACTTTTAAAATGCATTTTCATCAAAATATATCTCATTTTAGGTAATCTTTTCTTCATTTAGGGTTTTACATTTGGATCTCATCAAGAAAAGCAGATACTCTTGTTAGGCAAAATGCGTGAGATTTAATGAATATTTTGACAAAATGCGAAGAGAGGGACCAAATTGATGTGTGCAAAACATTAAGGACCAAAATGATTGATCTGAAGGTTGAAGGACTTAAATGAAGACTTTTTAAAAGCTTAAGGACCATTCATGATAAAACCCTTTCTTTCTGCTAACTTTTCTAAAAGTGAATTTTAGTTTAGTCCATTGTGATTTATTTTTACAAAAATTTGAACTTGAAAAAATAAATTCCGTAAAATAATATTTATTTGGATCAACTGCATAAAACCCCCTGAATTTTAGGGGCCATTTCAAATTCATACCCGAACTTTAAAGACCCTACAAACTCATACATGAACTCATGAAAACTTTTCACCCAAGCCCCTCCGTTAGCAAAATGGTTAAGAATTCTGTATAGTGTTGGTCAACCAAACCGAACCATGTCGTGAAGGGCTCACCAAACATAGAATCGGACTCCTTGGTATTGAGTTTTTGAAAGCCAACGACGAACCAACGAGAGGAGAAACTGGCAACGCTAGTTAATCGAACAACCAGTTCGGTGGCAACACCGAGATCTATATTGGCTTCGATTAGATCTGGAGGTGGATATACAGATAGAAGGGAGAAAGTGGCGAGGAACATAGAGAGATGGATGAGAAAGACAGAGAAGGAGAGAAAATATAGAGAAGAGAATGGAGGCGTGGCCTGAGAAAATGAAGATTGAGGCGTGGCTTGGGGAGATGAAGATGGAGGTGTGGCATGTGGAGACGAAGATGGTGGCGTGCATATAGAGATAAGAGAAAGCGTGACACATAGATGTGTTAGGGTTAAAGTCTAGCACTTCAATAATATATATTTTTTTAAATCACTAACTAGAAATTCATTAAATACATTGATTACACAAATAAATCACAAGAGAATGTGCTACTTCAGTGGTTTGTAGACATGCCTTCACCTAAGACGTTAAGGTTTGACTCCCATTGGCTTAACAATTTTGCAATTTTAAGAGGATCAATTCAGTTCAAATGAATCGGCAATTCGTTAATTCTCAAACCGCAAGTCGGGCCCAATTGACCAAATAAAAAACCAAGTTGACTGGTTCGGCTAATTTGTCTATTGTTGAGACCTAAGAAATCCACAATCGGGCCTGAATAAATTCCTGGCCCGAAACGATACATTATTCAGAAAAGACCCAATTTGGAGCACACAAAGATTTGCCACGCACAAGTCACACTCCACGTGCCATGCCAAAAAAATAATCCGTCATGCTAGGAATCAAGATTAAGATTATAAAAATGCGTTAGTTCTACAAATTCATGCTAATTATCCCATCAAGCATATAATTAAAAAACATGCCAAGCAACGTGCCATGCCAAGCGGAAAATCGCTATGTCACACCCAACCATGCTACAAGCCTAAGTGGGCCCAAGCCACTCAAATACCTTGGGTTTGCTTGAGTGGGTTGTGGTATGGATGGTAATAGGTTGTCATGAGGCCCATTGAGGTGCCGAGAAATAGAGGTTCCGGGTCACTTGGGAGCCTCGGAACCTAAACCCATTTCTTAGAGCCAAACATGTGGGTGAGCACAAAAGGAAAAATAACCCAACCAAAATAGCCCAACCAAAATAACCCAACCAAAATGGTCCACTAAAATTAACCAATATAGCCCAAAACTTGGTGAGATTAGCCCATTTGTTTGGTAGGTTGACTTGCCATCTTAGAAAGCCCATACAAATTAGAGGTAAGGGGCACCAAAGGCTCCAGCATTTGGCTGAAAGACAAAGCCATGGAGGAGCTTGGAAGACCACGTGGGCTGCTGGGAGGGAAGGAACAAGTTTTCAAGCAAAACATTTAAAGAACTAAAAGATATTGGAGCGTAAGGAGCCACCCTTCGAATCAGCATGTATACCAAGCTCTTTCATTCACCATATCTGACCATAAAGGAGGAAAGGAAAGGGAGAAAATGAGATATCTAAAAATGAGAATTCATCACTAGGGCAGCTGCGGGAAAGGGACCTTGAGCTCCTAAAATTCCTGATTTTATGCAAATAAGTAGAGGAAATTTCACCAAGATAGGAAAAGTTAAGGGAGGATAGGAGAAAGAAAGGGAAAAGCTTGGCCAAATTGGGTAGAAACCATTAGGCTTTCTTGGGAAAGGATGGTTTTCAGCGGCTATAAAATGAGGCCTCTTCTACCCAACGAAACCAACGCACATCCAGAGAGCAAGCTTCCTCTCTTGCCTGCAAAACCCAACAATTTCGTGCACTATTCATCCTTATTCTCCATTTTCCTCTTCTGGCAGACCACTTTCAGAATCTCTGTCAAGCTGCAGGAAGAACTTGTTCTTCCTTTATCTCTTCTCAGCCAAATCTTCTTGCAAACCTCCCATTTCTTACCTTAACACCCCTTTTTTTCCCCAAGAAAGCATAATTTTCTCTTCAGTGCTAAACTCATGTTGATTTTGCTTCCATGCCACAAGCCTCTCATGCCAAGCTAGAAAATTTATCTATAAGCATTAAGAAATCATCTGTAAGTTCTGGTTGGTGAAGGTAACCAAGAGGCTTCCTAAGGCTCTATTGCCCTTTCGAAACATTTTTGGGGCTTGATTTTCGAATTCAGACAAAGGGGACAATTTCATCAATCTGCCCTTTACGGCAGCCCAGCCCATTTACAGCTGCCGAAAGAAAAAGGCCCCTACAACTGGTTTACGATTTATAATGCCTAACCGTAATTTTATAGGTAAACTTCTGTGAACACACTGATCTATTTATGCTCACTTTATATTTCTGTTTTAGGTAAAAATTTTAATAGTTTGGGCAAGCATATAAAAATAAAAAGAGAAATAAACATTAAAAAATTCAACTTTGTTGTAAAAGTGAATAGAGAAAGTATATGAAGGTAAGAGTAGTTCTCAATAGCTCAATGCTCAAGTATCTTATTCATCTTTAGTGCCTACTATTTATAGGCATAAGAATACATCACCATCTTTAGTGGGTTACAAAATATAATAATCAATGATAAATATGGTAGTTAGTGCATAGGTTACAAGCCTATAATGATGGGTATAATGGGGGAATTACAGTGGACTTATGGTGGGCAATCATAACCTTTGAGGTTACAACACTCCCCCTTGGATGTCCACCATGCATAGAGTATACCTCGTTAAAACCTTGCCAGTAAAACCCGGTGGGACAAACATAGGCGAAGGGAAAAAAGTACATATCTATGTGTAATATAGAATGTGTGACACTGCCTCATTAAAATCTTGCCCGAAAAAATCTAGTGGGATAAAAATCAGAACGAAGGAAAAAGAGGATAGTGTGAGGGTCTCAATTATGACACGCTCCCCCTGATGCTGGCAAAAGATCCTTGAGTTGACACATTCAAATATTGTTGACTATCTTTTTGAATGTTGTAGTTAGAAGTGCTTTAGTGCTGTAGTGCTTTAGTGAATAAATCTACAAAGTTGTTGATGGATTGTATTTGTTGAACATCTGTCACCATTCTTCTTAAGTTCATCCGTGTAGAAAATTTTTGAGGAAATGTGCTTGGTTCTGTCACCTTTGATGTATCTATTTGTGATTTGAGCAATACAAGCAGCGTTATCTTCATATAGTAATGTTGGAGAATTTTTTATTGAAGATGACCCACTTGTTTCTTGAATATGTTGTATCATAGATCTCAGCCATATACATTCCCGGCTTGCTTCATGCAATGCTAATATTTCAGAATGGTTTGAAGAAGCGACGGCTAATGTTTGCTTTACAGATCGCCATGATATAGCAGCACCACCACAAGTGAACACATACCCTGTTTGTGATCTAGCTTTATGTGGATTAGAAAGATAACCAGCATCAGCATAGCCAACTATTTGAGATTTTGACCCTTTTGGATAAAATAAACCCATGTCAGTTGTTCTACAAAGATACTGTAGTATATGTTTAACACCATTCCAATGTCTGTTAGTTGGTACAGAGCTATACCTTACTAATAAATTGAAAGAAAAAGCTATATCAGGTCGTGTACGATTTGCAAGATACATTAAAAGTCCAATTGAACTAAGGTATGGTACTTCAGGACCAAGTAATTCTTCATTATCTTCTCGTGGGCGAAAAGGATCTTTCTTTAAATCAAGTGATCGAACAACTACGGGGCTACTTAATAGATGGGCTTAATCCATATAAAATCGTTTTAAAACTTTTTATGTATATGTTGATTGATAGATACAGATTCCAGTTGGTAATTGCTCGATATGCATGACAGGACCCGCTCGAATTCTTTGAAATTCGTGATGGATCCTGTGGTTTTTCCAACATCCAACCGATGTCGGGCCCACTTACTAACATCCTAGCCTCTCTTCCAAATCAAAGGAGGAAAGGGTTGAGACTTTTTGCCGAAATTTCGAAGAGCCTCCCCTGATAAACGGACTTAACCAAAATTTTCAATCTGTCAAAACGCAATTTAAAATTTCCAAACCTCTGCATGTACAGTCAGAGGTAGTTGTAAAGACTCATTCCACAATCATTCATCAATCTAAAATAGGTTTCCACCATGTCACAACCAAGGGGTGAGACCCCAGGCTACCTACGTATCCTTACTGAGGAATTAAGCCACACATAGTTCTTCGATCAATAGTCACGAACCAGATAATATACAATTATTTTCAGTAATATCAACAAGTTAATTTTAGGATCATGTTTTCCTTTTTAATTAAATCACAATACGCTAAGCCTAATTCTTTAAACATTACTCTCTTTTTCCCAATATAGTATAATAATCCCTTTTCCTCTCCCCGTTACTTTGCTACATGCCGGAGAGTCCTACACCACGTGTAGTAAAGTAACAGTAATCAAAATGTTCGGATCCTTTACCACACGCCTGAATAATCCAACGCCACGTGCCAGTATCCAAGTGAGCACAGACGCCGGAAAATCCAACGCTATGTGTGGGTAAATCAACCAATATCAAATGTGTCCAGGTTCTTTACCACACGCCGGAAAAATCCAACCCCACGTTAGTAAAGTAACCAGAAATCAGTAACCAAGGAAGCCCACATGCCGGAAAATCTAAAGCCACGTGTGGGTATAGTGACCAGGGAAAGTGCATATGATGGTGAGGTTTATAACCCTTATATAAATATTGTAAAGATAATATTCCCTTCCTTAATTCAATTTTCCCAAATATTTTTTCATAGTATAGAGAATAAACTCTCAAGCATATATTCTATAAAGACCTAAAAATAATTCAAATAATAATCAAAACTTGTTTACAATTAAAATAATAGACTTTCGTAAATAACCCGATATCACCCAATCCATATACTTTAATAATAATTATAATAATATTAAACAGTGATAAATAATAACCCTTAGAGATCCCATTAAGAAATAGCCCGGCCCGGCCCATTATTGGCTTTGGAATGGCTCGGCCCGTATTAGGCTGGGCTGAGCTGGGCTTGGGCTTGGGTGTCCGAAGCCCAGCCCACCCACAAAAGCCTGACCCGTTAGGTCCGCATACATGTATAATTATGTATAAATAAGGGTTTAGTATTATGATTATATCACTTGAATCACAACACAAAAACCCCCCCCCCCCCCCCCCCCCCCCCCCCCCCCCTTTTTCATTTGTGTGTGTGTTACTTGTTTGAAACGTTGTGTTTGTTTCAACTAAATTCTGCTATTTTTGTAACTGTTTTTTACATTTGGTCCATGCTAAGTTCTTCATTTTTCTATGCTGAATCCAACCATATAAAGAACACAAAATTTGCATAAACGGTTGAAAAGTTATAGGTGAAAAACTGGACAGATGTCGAAACTGAAAAACAGAGAAAGTTCATGATTCCTCTTGCCTAAAACATGATAAACTTGTGCTATCATGTAGATACAGTGGCGATACAGTGGTAATAAAGGGGTAATAGAAATTGTTGTTTGTGTTTATTTTGGGTTTCTTGTTTTCTTTCATTTCATTTACTTTTGTTTACTCATTCCTCCTTTATAATTGGATGATTAGCACATTAATTTGTGTCAATTATTAATACAATAATTATATATATCAAGAATAAGATGAACAACATATGGTATCACCAAACATAATCACATCACCAAATATAATCATACCACCAAATATAATATGCTTTTCTTGAACCTATCACCAAGCATTTGCATATTTATTCATACCATCCTTTAAAAAAAAATATTTTTTAATACTTATTATTTTTTAAAATTATTTCTTAAAACGTGTTACTATCTAATTATGATGCAGCTGAGTGCCTCTTTTTAAATGACACATTGTTTCTTTCCCCTTTTCTTCTTCTTCTTTTCAAATGAAGTAGGCCCATTTTGGCCCGGCCTAGCCCGATGGGCTTTCTCAAGCCTGACCCATGAGTTAGGCTTGGGCTTTGAATTTTCTAAAAAAACCCAGCTCAGCTCGGGTTGTTATTTTCTCTCTCATCTTTGAAGCCCGGGCCGACTAAATGGTTGGAAAAGAAAAACTGAGAACATGGTAGAACTAAGCTTTGAGTCATAGCATCTTTCTTCAACACTCCGAGGAGGCTTGTTCACTATCTTCAGAATCCAAGTAATGTCTATTCTAAGTCCTCTGAGAAACGAGCTAGAAGATTTAGAAGTTTATCCTTGAGCGAATTTGATTGGAGCCTAAATGCCAGATACGACCAAGAAGGCTATTCACTTGGTGTGAACTATGACTGCAGAGAGAATGGAAGCTTCTATGCTGGTGATGAGCAGTTTCAAGCTGGCCCTGAATCGGTATCATCAACAGATGGTATTCCGGTGGATGCTAATTTGCAGGTGTCTCACGAGGTGGTTCCAGAAAATGAAACAGAAATTCAAATGTCTGGCATAAAAAGGGGGCAGTAGCTATGCCACTACTTTGGATTAATGATCAAAGTGAAAGGCATGAAGGTTATTATGTTGTTCCAACTTAATGTGCTCATTCTCTTCTTCCAACGTTGTTACTCATTTTGATGTATCAAATTCTTTTGATGAAGTAGGCAATGGTAGACAAGAGAATCTCTCTGTATCTTCTGTAACACTAAAATTTTACCATCACAACTAGACGTGGATGTTCAATGTACTGAAGAGAATCAAAAGAATTTGTGTTCTTGAGGAAATATTTATCGTTTACTGCTTTTGATATTGATATTTTAAAGACAAATCACATACCTTGGTATAGGCCTCGTCAATAGGCCGGCTTGGGCTTTAAAGAGGAGAGAAAATAATGGGTAGGGGGGCTGAATTATTTTGAAAAAATTCAAAGTCCAAGCCCGGCCTAAGGGTTAGGCTTGAAAATGCTCATCGGGCCGGGTCGGGCTGAAATGGGCATACTTTATTTTGTATTTTTTTTAATATTGATTTTTTTTTGTCAATTCTTTATTTTTTTTATGTTTTGTTATGTTTCTACGTTTCCTTTTTTTATTTTATTTTATTTTTCTCCCATAGTTCTCTATTTACATGTATCTATTTGTTTATGTCTTCATTTTTTTCTTTGTTCATTTCATAAATTCACATTACATAAATTAAAATTTAGAAAACTACAACAAAAATTCATATGAACTCTTGTGACATTCTCTTCACCGTAAAACTCTAGAAGAGGACATGGAAAAAGTACCTTCCAAGTTGACATAGTTTGATGTAGCTCCAACATTATTGATATGGCTTAAATTCAGTTGTGGTAAGGTGTTTGATGAAAACTATATTAATATCAAATGGTGTAGCATATAAGCATTAAGTTATCTATAGCATGGTTTATAAGTTGTTGATTGGGATGAAAGTGGTTGGGGTTCGAAACCCCTTGTGTGTGTCTCCATTTTTTTTTCACTTTTAAACTAAATTTATATTTATTTAAAATATATGGGCCTTAATAAAATATATATATATATATATATATATATATATGGGCCTATGGGCGGGCCTATGAGCCGGATTGGGCTTCAAACACCTAACCCCAAGCCTTGCCCACTAAATATTGGGCCAGGCCGGCCCATGGCCCACGACAAGCCGGCCCGGGCTCCCATCAGCCCATGGGCTCGTGGGCCAAATGATGACCCCTATCTTAGTATGTACTTTGTGGCATGCAATGTCCTCAGAAGGGTATTTAATATCTTAAAAGGGACCAAAATAATCATTTGCGAGGTAGTAGATGCAAAAGATAAGTCTTTTAAATATGATGAACTGTTGAAATTGCTCCACTTTTAGTTGTAACTTGTAACCTTATGTGGTATTTTTTTTTTTTTTTTAGCAACTACCACATGCACATGCTTAGATAGATTGGAACAATTTCGCATCAACATAATCTAGAGCTGCTTTATCTTCTGTACACAATCTCATAACATGAAATTTATATTTTTTCTGTTGTTACATCAAGGCTTAGAAGATGAGAGCAGAGTCATGCTATGAAAACTTAAAGATTTAGGTTGTATAAGCGTTGTCCGCCCCTCCATGATTCATTAGGACCCACGATTACTAGCTTGAGAACCACCGATTGGCCGACGCATATATAAGAATACTTGCCATAGTCTTCATGACTTGAGCCAGGACTGAACATGTATAGTTCATCAAACCCATCTCTTATCATGTGACCAACTTTTAAAATGCATTTTCATCAAAATATAGCTCATTTTAGGTCATCTTTTTTTTTTTTTTTTTCATTCAGGGTTTTTCATTTGGATCTCATCAAGGAAAGCAGATAGTCTTGTTGGGCAAAATGCGTGAGATTTATCGAATATTTTGACAAAATGCGACGAGAGAGACCAAACTGATATGTGCAAAACATTAAGGACCAAAATGATTGATTTGAAAGTTTAAGGACTTAAATGAAGACTTTTGAAAAGCTTTGGGACCATTCATGATAAAACCCTTTTTCTTTCGGCTAACCTTTTTTTTTTTATAGTGAATTTTAGTTTAGTCCATCGTAATTTATTTTTACAAAAATTTGAACGTGAAAAAATAAATTCCGTAAAATAATATTTATTTGGATGAACTGCATAAAACCCCTTGAATTTTAGGGGTCATTTCAAATTTATACCCAAACTTTAAAGACCCTACAAACTCATACATGAACTCATGAAAATTTTACACCTAAGCCCTTCCTTTAGCAAAATGGTTAAGAATTCTATATAGTGTTGGTCAACCAAATCAAACCATGCCGTGAAGGGCTCACCGAACACTGAATCGGACTTCTCGGTATTGAGTTTTTGAAAGCCAATGCCGAACCAACAACAGGAGAAATTGGTGACGCTAGTTAACTGAACAACTAGTTTGGTGGCAACACCAAGATCTATATTGGCTTCGATCAGATCTGGCGGTGGATATGCTGATAGAAGGGAGAAAGTGGAGAGGAATATAGAAAGATGGATGAGAAAGACAGAGAAGGAGAGAAAAGATAGATAAGAGAATGGAGGCGTGGCCTTAGAAAATGAAGATGGAGGCGTGGCTTGGGGAGATAAAGATGGAGGTGTGGCATGTAGAGACGAAGATGGAGACGTGAAAATAGAGATAAAAGAAAGTGCGACACATAGATGTGCTAGAGTTAAAGTCTAACACTTTAATAATATATATATTTTAAAATCACTAACTAGGAATTCATTAAATACATTGATTACACAAATAAAGCACAAGAGAACATGTTACTTCAGTGGTTTGGAGACATGCCTTCACTTAAGAGGTTGTGGTTCAATTCCTATTGGCTTAACAATTTTGCAATATTTTGCAATTTTAAGAGGATCAGTTCGGTTCAAGTTAATGTTCGTTAATTCTCAAACTGCAAGTCGAGCCGAGTTGACCGAATAAAAAATCAGGTTGACTGAATCAGCCGATTTGACTGGTTTATGGTTTATAATACCTAACCCTAATATTTGTAATTAATAAAATTGACAGAATTAGACATTGGACTTGATTTGTTAACTACTGTTTGAGCAAAATTTCGCATGGGGAATATTCGTGGGTTGATTCCTCAATCTTCGATCTTCCTTCTCTCTTCTTCTTGATCCCCGTGAAATAAATAGGAGTAAATAGACCACACTCGGGGGTTGTTGGCCAAAGGCCCTCTGATACCTAAGTTAGTTCAATTGGATCTTGATAAAGATACAACAATAACTAAAAATGGATGGAGTTTTCTCTCACAGGAAGAGTCGGGTGGCCTTAGCCATGTGTGTTGGCCCCTAGACATGTGAGGAGAGAGAGTGAGAGGGGCGGGTAGAGAGAGAGAGAGTGAGAAATTTGTGTAGGGTTTTAGAATGACCTCAAATGTCTTGAGTAGCTATGTATTTATAGTCTCCTTGTGTGCTAGGATTTTGGGAGAATAATTCTTATTTGGTTAGGATTATACTTCCCCAAAAAGATGACAGAAATTACTCCAAGATATTTGGTGGAGCTTGATTCCTTGATTTAGGGAGATATTCTGATCTTAAATCAAATATAATTCCCCTAACTTAATATAATTTAATTAGAGTAATTAGTTTGACCTAAGGAATATTCATTTTCTACGTATCGTCTTCTTATTGGCCGGTAATCAAGTTGCGACTGGACTCAGGTCGTGTGGCCTTCTCACTATTTTTTATCTCGCATCGCAAGTTAGGGTCTTCCTTCTTGAATTGTGATTTTTGAGCCGTAATTTGACTTGTGAATTTCTTCTCTTTTGTAGCTAGTCAACGGTCATGTCTTCCAACGAGGTTAGCTGGCCACCAAGTTCACAAGAACCTTTGTATCTGTGGGGTGGTTCCAAGGTGCATAAGAAGAGATTCATGGCTAATCTGCATCACGTTACGTTTGAAGCTCATTTCTAGAAGTGGCGTGCCACTTATGCTTCTACGATACCTAATGACGTGCATGTCAAGCTAGCAACGTCTTCTACTGACGATGAACCTTGTGTGGATTCGAATGATCTAGATGCCAGAATTATCACATTCTGTCCCTTGTACTTCTCCTTGGGCTTTTACGTTCCCATTGTCGAAGTTCTTCAAGAAGGTGTTTTGTACCATGGAGTGTGCCCCAAGCCAATGTACTATGAATTTCTACCAGGCAATCATATGTTTTGAGAATATGAGATGTTTCTTCAAGCTAGATCTAACGTTGAGGGAGTTATTTTATTACTTCGAAGTGAGGCACTACGGGACGTATGCCCAGGTTCGTGTATGCAAAGCCAAGCTGTTTGACAGTCTCAACCAAGGAGATCACGTATGGCACGCATATGTGTTAGAGATCAGCGGACGATGGAAAGGTTAGGCCACCGTTGGTCTACTTGTTCCTCTCACTTACTGCCAAGGTCTAAAATATTGATGGCATCAGAAATATTGGTAGTCTAAAAACATGAAAATTTCAATAAGGTGTTTGATTCCATCTTAAAAGGAAAGGTCAAAGACTCACATTCTCATGTGAAAATCTAATTTTTACAAAAATAGTTCAAAACGAAACAATATAAATATATATATTTTAGCATATTATCACAAAAACGCAAGTAATATGATGGTTAATGCGTTGGAGGAGTGAAATGGCAAGGGTTTGAATCTCCTTTGCCTTTGTGCTTTGTGTTTTTTTTTTCTATTACATCGATATTTTCGATATTATAGTGATATTTTGACAAAATATTGCTAAAGTGTGAGTGAAATTATCGACATCGATATATTCTGATATCATCGTTGATATTATCGATATTTATACCATATGCATATGGATACGCTCCGAAATATCCGTGATC
The DNA here is from genome assembly GCF_000346465.2 of Prunus persica. Taxonomy (NCBI): domain Eukaryota; kingdom Viridiplantae; phylum Streptophyta; class Magnoliopsida; order Rosales; family Rosaceae; genus Prunus; species Prunus persica. The sequence goes on from NC_034015.1 coordinate 415,573, forward strand.
CGAAAAAATGCTAATATCCTCAATATTTTGTAGATATTATCGATATTTTAGACTATGCTTATTGCGATGGTATGTCATATTTCTATTGATCCGCTTCGATTTTGTTTGAATTCTTTAATATGTGACTAACTGACTTGACTTCTGTCTTCTGCTTGCAGAGAATGATATCAATAAGAAAACCAGATCTCAAACTGGACATGGCTAAGGTCCGCCTAGCCCTGAACATCCCTATGAGGTTTCACGAATGGCGCTGGCTATTAAGCGAGTATCAGAAGAAAGTTTGTGGTCTTCCCCTGCTAAGGATGTTTTGAGATAGAAGCAGTATGGCCCAGATTTGGATGATCTGCCTACTAAATGGGAGGAGCCTTCGATGTAACCCCCTCAAAAAGAAAGGCAGACGCCAAGTTCTCCAAAGATGAAGCTAAAACGTCACGGGCAAGAGATGTATCTCCGCTAAGGATCAAGCTGCTGTGATCAAGTCTTCTTCGAAAAGGCCTCGTATGCTGAGAAGGCTCAAGTAGGAGTTACTCATTCGTTGTCTACCAAGGTCAAGCATCTTGTCAGTGTGGATAGGAAGAAGACTGGCGGTATGCAGAATGTTCGGGATATTTTTCTCAAGTGTCCAACTACCTAGCCCAAAACTTACAGTCTGTTGGCAAAGAAGTCCGTTAGCGAACTGGTTCTCTTACAGAGAAAGAAAAAGCTGCTAACATTCCTTCTTGAAGTTTGAGTCTTCTGCATCAGTCAAAGGATGTTAATCAAACTGGGAGAACTGCTCTTTTGTCTAGCCATTGTGATTCATCTACCGAGCCACGAGCAGTGAAACATGGAGCTGATTCTGCATCGTTGACTCATTTGGAGGTGAGGATGGCGGCAGCTAAGAAGGTCAAGGAGTCATATACTCGGGCGAAGGGTTCTTCGGAAACACGAACAGCTGGTCCAAAGATTGACAAGTCCAACTCTACATGGGATGCGTGTGTGTCTAATCTTCTCAAGACGAATTTTCTGTCAAGCCCGTCTGCTTGCGTCAAGCTGGTTGACAATATAAATCAGGCTAGTGATCTTGACACGTTCTCAAGTCTTTCTTTGGATAAGCAAAAGAAAGCGGCTATTACTTTGCTTAAAAAAAGAGTAATTTTTGCTATTGAGGCCATCCAGAACTCGTTTATTATTGCCTCTTCTTCTGCTCAGCTCAATGAGTTGGAGAAGAAGAATGTTGATCTGACTGGAAGGCTCTTGGCCTAGCAGATTTATTTGCTTCAAAACGTGTGTTACTTTGCTTCAAAACAAATATGACTGAAATCAAAAAGAGCATGTCTGTACTAAAGAGTTCCCTTGGTAAACAAGATAGTGAACTCAACTCTTCTACTGCTACTCTGTATAGTCGCAAAGAGGCCTACTTCTGTCTTGAGTGCAAGAAAGCTGACACATCCTATAGTTATGACAAACTTCTGGCCATGTTTGACACCTACCACAAAGCTGATGAACGATCCAATTCTAAGGCTGTCATCGAAGCATATAACTGGGCTACTTGGATTGCAATAGTGGGTGGCTCTTTGTCATTTCATTGAAGATAAGGATGTTAAGATGTTCTGTCCTAACATGCCCCTGCGCAAGGTTTGCAGATCAATACTATGGATATGGAGGTAGCCGAAGAGCAGGTAGATGAGACTGCAGCTGAGGAGGATGATGTCAAGGAGGGCGCAGCTGATGAGGTGGCAGCAGATCTTGCTGAGTAGGCAGTTGGAACTGCTAAACAGATGGCTACATCTGATGAGCATGTAGCTGAGCTAGTCGGATCCACGGAGGGTGTAGTTGATACGGCAGAAGCTGAGGAGGTTGCTGACCAGTAGATGAGGACTTTTTTATCTTTTCAAGCTTTGCCATCTGCTTTTATGTTTGCAATAATTGGTCTTGTTTGATCGTTTTTCTTTTGTGAACTTCTTAAGTGACCTGTTGGTGCCTTGGTTGTGCATCTCCCTTATGATGTTTGAATGTTTACCCACTGCTTATTTAAATGGTGCTCTTTTGCGTCTCCCTTAGGATGCTTCGAATGTGGCATAAGTCTCCCTTATGGCGTTTTGGTAGATGGCCTACGTCTTCCTTAAGACGGAGAGAGAAATGAGATATGGGCCCTTTTTTAATTTTTTAATTTTATTCTTGAATAAAAGTTAACTAAGATTAATTATGGGATAGGTGTCACCTTTTAAGGGTGATGGTGAGCATACACATTTGGTTAATGTGACAAGAAAAAAGCTCCTAAGAGAAAAAAGTTAATCACACGTTATCTATTAAATGAATATTAAAAGAGAATATAAGAGGTGATTTTTAACATGGGATCGTTTATCATAATTGATAGTTTTGTCTATTAACAAAAATAAAATAATATTATTTATGAGTAAGGTGGGGTTTGAATTCTTTATATTGCCTTGTAATCATACCACACATTAGTTCAAATGGAAGTATTTATGTAGGGATCAATATGTTATTTACTTACTATTACTGCCATATGGAAAGAAAAAGAAACAAAAATTTGTATAACCCTAACCACATAAAAAATAAAAAACTAAAAAACTATTATTATTATCATTATTTTGTGTGTGTGTGTGGATTTTCATAGAATTTGTAAAATTGTTGCGTTTTGAGAAGGAAACACATGTTAATATATAATAATCTAGACATTTGACTATGAGATTTTTATGCTGTGGATGTTGATGGCTTGATAATCACTTTTTAACCTTGGCCTATGGAATATGAAATGCCTAGTTTGTAGAATTTTATTAGTATTATATTCATTATCATTTAGCTTATACTTTATGCCATTGTGTTACCATTCAAACCAAATAATTTATTATGAATTTTGGAAAGGAAGAGAATATATTATATCTGTAGTTGGTAAAAAAGAAAAAGAAAAAGAAAAACACCAATAAATTTTGAATGGAAAAAAAATAAGTAGGTCATGCAAAGCAAGGATTTTGTGTAAACTCACAAGCACATTGTTTTTATGTTGTAATTTGAAAAGGTGAAATTGAGTCTGATAGACTGTTGAAAACTCATATAATAATAATAATAATAATAATAATTAATTAATATTTATTTGGAAAAGAAAAGGAGATAGATATCCTTTTGGTTATTACAAGGCCACATTTGCATGTCCCATTTCTTTCCCATATAAAACCACACAAGAAGCCCCTATTTGGGACACCACTTCACACCACACCACCACGTTCAATTTACACATATTTCCGAGAGAGAGAGAGAGAGAGAGAGAGAGAGAGAGAGAGAGATGAGAGGGAAGCCCATTTATATACATATATTTAGGGTATCAGCAATCAATACATACACACAACACAAACATAACAAAGAGAACAGAAGAGAGAGAGAGAGAGTGAGTTTCTAGATAGAGAAAGAGAAGACACACACAACACACAAAACCAGAACACACCACACCACCATCACCACCAAATGTTATTTTCTTTTATTTTTTGAGACAAAATAAAATGAAATGAAAATTTATTTTATTTTATTTATTAAAAAAAACATCTAGACAGGCTCAGGGTTACCTATATTTATAGCCTTTGAGCATCCAAGTCTCTCAATACCAAAAAAGACAACAAATAAGAAAAAGAAAAATCCTTTTGAGCTTCTGATAAGAGAAATGTGTGTGCCTCTGTCGCTTTGTTTTCACTGAAGAACAAGACGATCTGACGGGAACCGATCGCCTTCTTCATGCGTCTTTGATTCAGTCTCAGCCTCCGATCCTTGTGCTTTCTCGGTTTTCAGCAACCGATCGGTGAGTAAATTCATATTTTGCTATTTTTCTTCTTCTTTTTTTTTTTCCAGCTGTTTTGCGCTTGTTCGATGATCGCTTTGTATTCAAAGTTTTCAAATTTTTTAGATAATCGGATTGGTGATTGCTTAGAAATCGATCTGATTCGGATTATTTATTTGTATCGTTGATCAAGCCGTTTGATTCTTTCGTTCAATGTGGACGTGTATTTGTTTTTGGTCGTAATCATCGTTGCTTCAATGCTTAGGTTGGTGAAGGTGCGTGCTTTTGGCCGAAGCTAATGACTGATTAAGAGAAATGAACAAAAGATAGACAGAAATGGAATAGATTCATTTTATATTATTGAGCACATTTACTATTTACTTTGTTGCTTGGTTTTTGAAAAATAGATCTCTTAAGCTATGTAGCCCCATAATGGTATCCTTACTTTTTCTCTATAGGTAGCAATTGAGGCAAGCCTCACAGAATTTATCTTATTGTGTTGTTTTGATTTTCTCTATCTGTCACTGTGGTTTCAGTTTTGTAGTAGTTCTAAATTATTAATAGTATGATACTATAAATTTGTATGATTTATCTAGTCCGACTTGTGCCCGTAAGGGGGTTTAAAATTTCTATTTTGCTTGCTCAAAGGGATTTACGTTTATGGTATTGTTTCAGTTTTATGCTTGTAACAGTAAATTATGTTTTAATTAATAATTTTAGTGATTTCTTTCCTGATATTTATGTTGCAGAGTATCTGAAGGGATTATTGGGTGGAATGTGATTTGCATGGGCTGAGGATGCCAGAGTTACGAAGCGGAGTGCGCAGATCAAAAAGGCTTGATGATCTCCAGCCTTCCTCACAACCACCGATTGGCCAAGCCGAAAATTGTGTACTGCCCGCTCAGAATAAAACTCGTAGGAGAGCTGGTGGTGGAAGGGGAAGAGGTGGTAATGCTGTAGCAAAAGGTCCTTCACCAGCAATACCCACAAGGGCGACTGCAGCTGGTAGAGGTCGTGGTGTTAGGTTGATAGATTTAGATCCTGAACCTTGCGAGGTTCGTCCTGAAGCTGCTGCTTTAGGAGCCGCCGAACCCATTTATAATCGTGTAGAAGTTGTAGCAGATAAAGATATAGCGATGGAGGGTGGTGCGAGTGCAGATAAAATAATGGGAGGTGAAGAGGAAGCAGGAGGGACACCTGTTCCCGATAGGGTATATACCCTGTACTTATTGCTTTTGATTGGATTCCTTTTTCCTTTTTAGTGTAAGATGCGGGATATTAATTGCATTGATTTGGGATTTCTATTTTGAGAAACAGCTGTTATGACTGTATACTCTGCTGGTAGATATTTATCTGATTATTAGCATTAAAAAAAAAAGTTCTATGTTCCTCACTCTACTAGTTCAGTAGATGTGGAATGGACGAATTCGAATATAATTAGGTGATGATTGTTATTTCTCTGTGAAACGGACTTGAAGATTCTTGTATACATATTGAGTTTGGCCCTCAGTTGGCCGATGCACCAACAATTATTGTGATAGTTACTATTAATAAATGTCTTGTTGTCCATGCAGAAATTTAAGTGTTTCTGTTGCTTGGTGTAGGTACAAGTGGGTAACTCTCCTGTGTACAAGGTAGAAAGGAAGTTGGGCAAGGGTGGTTTTGGCCAAGTTTATGTTGGTAGAAGGGTTAGTGGTGGCACTGATAGGACAGGGCCTGATGCAATTGAGGTATTTAATATCATTTTTTGGAAATTTTATTTTCTGAATCACAAATATATGATCTTTTAAGATCCTTTTTACAGGTTGCTTTGAAGTTCGAACACCGAAATAGTAAAGGTTGCAGTTATGGCGCTCCTTATGAGTGGCAAGTGTACAGGTGAGTTTTGTTTATTCCTGAATATGTTGGAAAAAGATTACATATGGTTGCCTTTAAATTTTATTTACATTAATCTTGAAATGTTTCAAATGTCTTATCTGATTTCCTTCTTTTTACGTTGTTAAGTCATCTGAATGGATGTTATGGAATTCCTTGGGTTCATTACAAGGGTCGACAAGGAGACTTTTACATTATGGTAAGTTTTGTTTTGGAGTTCCTTACCATCTGATTGGATTCAAAACTTTTTACATTGTCTGATGGATGTTGTTTATATTTCAGGTCATGGACATTCTTGGACCCAGTCTTTGGGACCTTTGGAATTCTGTTGGTCAATCGTAAGATACTCTATCTCTCTCTCACGCACAAACACACTCAAATTCACACAAGCACACATAAATGACCCCTGAAAAACCAATTGTACAATAATCTACACCCCAACATCCCCTGTGTGCAACAGAGTTTATTTCGGTCCTTTAATTCACATTATTATGTCTGCTACAGGATGTCACCCAATACGGCAGCATGCATTGCAGTTGAGGCAATATCAATTCTTGAAAAGCTTCACTTAAAAGGGTAAGTTTTATTGGAAGCTTTGACTTATTCTCTTTTGTATAAATAACTCATGAAATTTTCATCTCAAACTAGGTTTGTGCATGGAGATGTAAAACCAGAAAATTTTTTACTTGGTCAATCTGGAACACCTGATGAGAAGAAGCTATATCTGATTGATCTTGGCTTGGGTATGTTGCCCTCATGTTTCTTCATTGCATGTTTTCCTTTAAAGTATGAACTATTTGTGTTTCATGGTCAGATATGGTATTTCTGTTTTTAGTAAGGAAATTTAAGCGATATGAAGCAAATCCTATTCCCATATTTAGTATATAATGCTTGTATAATGTTTATATTTTGTTTCAGCATCTAAATGGAAGGAAGCATCTGGTCAACATGTTGAATATGATCAGAGGCCTGACATATTCAGGTTTGTAATGTTAGGACATTGTTCTATTTGTGCTTCTGAGACTTTATTTGGCCATCCTTCATATATTGACATTACTGCTTTTGACAGGGGAACAATAAGGTATGCAAGTGTACATGCACATTTAGGTCGGACTGGAAGTCGAAGGGATGATCTTGAGTCATTGGCATACACATTAATATTTCTCATTAAAGGAAGGTTACCCTGGCAAGGGTATCAGGTGAGTTGGTATTGTTGTTAAATGTGTTTGTAACTTTGTATTCTGTTTTCATATAATCTTGACAACCTTCAACCTTCGTTCACTGTTTTGCTTGAAATTACAGGGGGATAACAAGAGTTTTCTTGTTTGTAAGAAAAAGATGGCCACCTCCCCAGAGTTGATGTGCTGTTTCTGCCCTCCCCCATTCAAACAGTTTCTTGAAGCTGTTACAAATATGAAATTTGATGAGGAACCAAATTATGCAAAGTTGATATCTTTATTTGAAAGCTTGATAGAGCCATGCATGCCATTAAGGCCAATAAGAATTGATGGAGCTCTTAAGGTGATTTTGATAATACATTTTCAGCCTTTTTCCTTTACTCTTTTCTTTTTCTTTCTTTGACTTTCTATTTGTTCAACGTTCTGCATCAATAGGTTGGGCAAAAGCGGGCAAGAATGTCTATAAATTTGGAAGAAGATGAGCAACCAAAGAAGAAAGTTCGTTTAGGTAGTCCTGCTACCCAGTGGATTTCAGTGTATAATGCACGTCGTCCAATGAAGCAAAGGTGAAATATACATTTCTTTAATTTGATTTCCCATAATATGTGATTTGCAGTGAAATTTTTCCTAGATTTGCTATTTTTTCTCATTTTCATATAAACATATTTTATTTCCATACAGAAACATTAATAAAAGGTGTCAGCAGTTGAAGTATTTTAAATGTTTGATTTTCATTGAAAGGTTGTTATACAGTTTTAATTCTTCTTTGTCAGTATCAAAAGCAAGTATGTAATTTTGGCATAATTCTTTATCTTGACCACTATTTGTGCTTAAGCAAATTAGCTAACTTATGATGGATGGCAATGGCATTCCCTTTTTTAGCCCATGTGCTGGTGTTCTGTCATTAGACATATCTTAAATATCACTTAAATAACCTTTTTCTGAAATTTGATATAAAGAGATGTAATGCTGTATACCAAAATAGGAAAGCTTGTTGCTCGTTAAATAAAAAAACTTTATTTGTTCCTAAGGTGGAATCATGATTAAACTACTAATCATTTTTAAAGTGAAGATAAAAGACGAGATTTCAAACTTTCTATTAGTTTTAAGCTCGTGATCCTTTCATCTTTTACTTAATATTGAGATCTTCTGATATTTATTTATTTGGTATCTTTTGTATCTCATTCTAGTGGTTCTTTAAAATAGGTTTCTTATGTCTTCTCACCTATTCAAGTTCTCTAATAAATTAAATGGGTGTACTACACTGTGTTTGTAGTCAGAGGATAAACTACACTTTTCCCCCTCAACTTTTTTCACAATTCGTATCTGGTTCCTGTATTTTAAGTTACAACAATGACAACATAGGGACAAACAAAATGGAAAAAATATCAGATAATTAGGTGTAAAGTGTAGTTTGAGATAAAATGCATAGTGATTATGGACTTCTCATAAATGATATTAAATGGTTTTGATTCTGACTTTCTTGAAACATTTGATAATGATGCTCCTAATGTGTGTTTCTGTAAGAAATACCGAATGAATAGTGTCTACCAATTTGAGGTGATGATGAACCTAAGTTCTTATTTATGGTATATTTTCCCACAAACCCATGTTTATGTGCATGGTAATGGTTTTCTTGCATGGTGGTTTTTCTTCTCCTTTCTCTTCCTGAGGAAACCAAGGGGCATGGTCTAGGCTCAAACCTAGGATGGCCTCTGTAGGGCTGTGGCTTCACCACTTAGGTGTCCCCACTGGACTTTTCTTGCATGGTATTAAGTAAGCCTCTTGCTGGACATGTAGATATCACTACAATGTGGCGGACACAAGGCTGAGCCAGCATGTTGACAAGGGTAATGAAGATGGATTATTTATCAGCTCTGTAGCGTCTGCAGCAAATCTGTGGGCCCTAATCATGGATGCAGGGACAGGTTTCTCTTCCCAGGTTTATGAGCTGTCAACTGTCTTCCTACATAAGGTTAGCATATGAAACAAGTGTATTCTATCATCCTTCCGTAAGTAATATACTTCTTGAAATAATGATCATCTTGATTAATTCATTTGGGACAGGATTGGATCATGGAACAGTGGGAAAAGAATTTCTATATTAGTTCAATAGCTGGTGCCACTAATGGGAGTTCCTTGGTTGTTATGTCCAAAGGTTTGCATTTATTTGTAGCATTAAATAAATAATAAAAAAATGCTATTGGTTTTGTATAAATGTGTGTTGTGTGCATCTTCACCTCTTTTGCTTTCATATAACCTGTGGTACTAGTCAACGGTGAAATATGATTATCTTCTTCTTTTGCCAAATCCAGTCACTTGTTTCTCTGAGTTGTTTTCAACTGGTGCTATATCAGGGTTGTGATTAAATCTAGTTTTCTTCTCATATTCAGTTTTTGTTCATGCAGCATTTTGTTCATGCAGCATTCTCAATCTAGGATGCCCTTTTGCAAGTTACTTAATTCATTTTTCTTTTTACTCCAGCAACATTCAATCTAGGATGCCCTTTTGCAAGTTACCTAATTCATTTTTCTTTTTATTCTAGCAACATTCTCGTTCTAGGATGCCTTTTTGAATTCTGTTCTTGCTTTCTTTTCGCACCACTGCACACTCCCAGTTATCCTCCACTTGCGTTTTTCTTCCTCCTACCACCGTGTTTATGTTCTTTATCTTCAATGCTTCCCATAATTCTTCTTGCTTGGATGGCCTCTGCACCATGCTTAAACTCCTCTGCGGTTCATTTTTCTCTTTGGAACATCCTTGCTGATAAAACCTCCTGTTGATATTGTGATTCCAAATACTTTTCCTTCCACCAAACATTAGCTTTGATTGATTTTCTTCCATTAGATCTTACCCCAAATAGTTCTTTTCATGGGGCAATGTAATAACATTCCTTACAAAACCATTTCCCCATTCTTGAAGAAGCTCAAGAACATACCAACGGGGTTTTAGTCAAGTGGTCAGGGCTGTGCAAAAGTCATGATAAATTACCATAAATAGAGTTTGGCAATGCAAAAGTCATGTTAAAGTACCATAAACAGAGTTGTATCATGAAGCTCGGTGTTTTTTAACTAAAGGTCACAGAAAGAATAAAATTTTTGAAAAATAAATGCTGAGGTACTTTAAAAATTAAATTTTAATAGTCCTTATTGGAATGTGTGTTTTTGCATGTTATAAGTGCCTTTGTGTAAGCACTTTGCTCATCTTCATTTTTTGCTGGTAAATGAAACTTTAATTTTATGAGACTCTACTTTTTGCTACATATTTCTCTTTACTAGACCACTGTCCTGAGCCGTGATTTACACTCTATCGTATTGCATATAGGTACTCCTTACACTCAGCAGTCATATAAAGTGAGTGAATCTTTTCCATTCAAGTGGATAAATAAGAAGTGGAAAGAAGGTTTCCATGTGACATCCATGACAACTGCTGGCATTCGCTGGGGTGTCGTTATGTCCAGGAATGCTGGATATTCTGATCAGGTATATTATTACTCACATTCAAGTTTGTCGAATTTTTGAATTTGTAAATTTTGTTCACCTTTCTTGTTTTCAAGATAGCTCATTTTCCCATCTTACATTTGAATTGAAAATACAAGGTCGTGGAGCTCGATTTCTTATACCCGAGTGAAGGTATACACAGGCGATGGGAAAGTGGTTACAGAATAACATCCATGGCTGCCACTACTGATCAAGCAGCCTTCATTTTGAGCATTCCTAAACGAAAATTGATGGATGAAACTCAAGAAACTCTGCGTACCTCTGCCTTCCCAAGCAGCCATGTAAAGGTAAGATAGAAAACATTGGTGTGCGATGAGCATCATGATCTTGTGCTTATTTTCTTTAATTCTTTATAACGCGGAGTTCAAATATCTGGGTTCTGAAAGTTCAGTTGCATGGCACCATAGATGAGGTATTCATGCCTTGTTTTTGTTCATTTTCATCAATCACACGATAATGAATCATCTTTGATGTTTGTTTTTTGCAGGAAAAATGGTCCAAAAATCTCTATATTGCATCAATTTGCTATGGACGGACTGTTTGCTAATTTGTGTGTATATGTGGTTTATACCTGAAAAATGCTATTCAAATTTTTGAGAGGGTTTTACAGTTGATCTTTGAGTAGCTGGATAATCTTTTCACTGCAAGTTGAGAGGGAAAAAAAATCCAAGCATCTCATGAATTGTCTTCCTAGTTTATGAATGTAAAAAGTAACATAGATGAATGATACAATTGATTTTGGGAAATCATGTGCCCTCAACCAACCTACGATGCTAAGCAGCAGTTTGTCAAAAACGCATCACATACTTCACCTTGCTATGGCCACTCAGTTGATTGCTTATTAACTGCAAATCGTTCTCGGAATTAAACCTCGCCATAGAAGGTGTTTTCTATTCGAATGTTGTGGTAAGTAGCAACAAAAACACTTAAATAGGTAAATAGGTTTTAAGTTTTAATTCTTGAATTGGGGCCAAAGCACCTACGGTGAACCTTGTTGAGAAAAATAGATCTCAGCTGGTCTTCTTATACTATAGTCATTCAGTCGTGTGTGTACAGCGTCGGTTGGGGAAATTTCACTTTTCAACTAGAATTTTCTTGATGTTTGTTTTGTCTGCCCACTCCGATATAAAGCAAATATTGACTTGACTTGGTGCTTGAATTACGACAAAAAAAAAGAGACTTAGTGCTTGAATAATGATTAAAGATGTGCTCAAAACAACTAAAAACACTAACCCGTGAAGCCATATAAACATTAAAAAAAAAAAAGTTGTGTTTTTTGCAATCATTATATCATATTATGTAACACTTGCAAAGACAGATTCAATTAAGATTAAACTGGTGTAATCCTAAGTGAATTCTTCCCATTGATTAACAAATTCAATTAAGATTCAACTTCATCGCCAAGCAAACCCGAGATTTATATCAAACACAAGCTCAATAGGATTGCTTATCACACAGAAAGGAGCAGCTGGACATATTCCATAGAGTTAAAATTGCAACATCTCTAATTTACTTGACCTGAACAAATTTTAATTTGCTTGAATCTTGAACCCATTAAAAATACAAAATAATGACCTTACAGTGAAACCCATTTAAAAAGAAAGAAGCCATTTGATGACTTGTAAACATAAATTGGTGGGTGAGACAGTAACAAGCATGAAATGGTATATGATAATAGCACCAGTGCAGTGTTGAATGTTTGATATGTGGTTCCATTCCATCAACAAGAAAAAGATAATGCCTTCACATCACAATGGAGTCTCTAAGCTAGTGGTGATATACTGTGACTTGTGATAGAAGCAAAAATGCTTAATTATCTACAAACGGCCCGCTTGGTAATCATTTCATTTTTATTTTCTCTAAAAGTAGAACATACGGTAGAAATGAGAAATGAAGAAGGGTGGAGGAATGTGTTTAAAACATTTTAATGTTGAGAAATGTGGCAAGAAATACCCTGATATGCTTGTCATTGACTATAAAACTTGGGTATGATCTTCATTGCCTAGCTTAATTAGAACCTAGGACCAGACAAATTTGCATGATTTAATTGATAGTGTTTCAAACCAATGTACACAAAATCTTTAGGTAATTGATTTAGCCTCAAAAGTCAAGATAAAGGACAATTGCCCAGTCCAAAAATAAGGACAATTTCCAAGGCCGGCCGTCTGGATTTGGAATTATACATAGCACACAGATTTGTTTGACCACCAGTCTCAAGAGCTTATAGAAAAATATCTAGTTTGTGAGTTTCCACCATCAACACATTCATGATCCATCTGTAAGTATCTCGAGTTGCTTAATTAAGTAGCAAAGCAATATGGCCAGCCTGATGAGCCTACCTTTTGCTGCGTACTTGATCTTCTTCTTCACCTTAAACCTCATGCCTATGCCTTGTTTTTCTTGTCCCCAAGAACACAAAGAAGCTCTACTAGAATTCAAAACTTCATTAACTGAAAACTTATTAGCAGCAAACTCTACCGATGAAGCAATGGTAACCGAGTTACTAGAGTCATGGAATTCCAGTTCAGATTGTTGTCAATGGAACCTGGTCACTTGCCATTCCCATGCAGCATCAGCTTCAAAACGTATCACTGGCCTTGACATTTCCTATCTGGTCCTCAATGGAAGTGTGCCTTCAGATGTCCTGGCGCCACTCTTCCGAATAACAACGCTCATGCTGCTCAACATCGCTTCCAATTCGATGCAAGGGGAGATCCCAGGAGCTGGTTTTGCCAATTTGACCAAGCTAGTATATCTTGACATGAGGGAGAATCGATTCAATGGTTATATCCCTCCTCAGCTGTTTCAGTTCAGGTACCTAGAGTACCTTGATTTAAGTGGTAATTTCATCCAAGGAGAGATCCCTGCAGAGGTCGGAAACCTTACTGAATTGCGTAAGCTGTCACTTCGACAGAACAAGCTATCAGGAAGGATACCATTGTCTGTGGCGTCTCAGTTGAGGGAGTTGCAAGTATTGGAGTTGCAGGATAATTTTCTCTCCATGGAGATTCCAGCAGAGATTGGCAACTTGGTGAACATTTCAACACTTGCATTGAGCAACAACAATTTGAGTGGTGGAATTCCACAATCAATACAAAAGATGAGCAAGCTGGAAACACTTGCGCTGGACAAGAATATTCTCAATGGTGATATCCCAGCATGGCTATTTGAACTCAGGGAGTTGAAGAATTTGCATCTTGGAGGAAATAAACTAAGGTGGAATAACAGTAATGTCACCATAGCTCCAAAATGCATGTTATCTCAATTATCCTTGAGATCCTGTGATGTTGGAGGTCCTATTCCGATTTGGCTTTCCAATCAAACAAGGCTTGATCTCTTGGACTTGAGTGAAAACCGGCTCGAAGGAGCATTTCCACTGTGGCTAGCTAAACTACAGGTTGGGATCCTATTTTTATCAGACAACGAACTCACAGGTTCCTTGCCGCCACCTTTGTTTCAAACTCGAAGTTTACAAGTCCTTGAATTGTCAAGAAACAACTTTTCGGGAAAATTGCCAGAAGATATGGGTGAGAACTGTGCAGTCATGATACTCATGCTGTCTGAAAACAATTTTTCAGGGCCAGTGCCAAAATCCATCGCAAACATATACAGACTACTTTTGCTCGACTTGTCAAGGAACAACTTCTCGGGTGAGCTTCCAATCTTTAAACCTGATGCACTTCTAGCGTTCGTTGATATTTCGTCAAACAAATTATCAGGTAAGGTTCCTGCCACTTTTGGACTGAACACTATAATCCTCTCACTAGGCCAAAATGAGTTCTCTGGTGAGTTGCCTAAAAACTTGTCCAATCTGAGCCAGCTTGAGCACCTTGACCTGCGTGATAACAACATCACTGGAGACTTGCCAACATTTCTCACTCAAATATCTTCTCTTCAAGTACTCAATCTACGAAACAATTCCATAAGAGGATCGATCTCCGGTGATCTGTCAAATCTCAGCAGTCTCCGGATCCTGGATCTGTCTAACAACTTGCTTAGTGGAAATATTCCTCCAAGAGTTGGAAATCTTATTGCAATGATTGAGACTCCAGACATCCCAACAAGTTTGCCTGGTGCATTCTTCTCCTTCTCAGTTGAATACGACCTGATAGTAAATTGGAAGAAGTCAAAGCAAGGCCTATCTAGCCACAATCTTGACATCTACTCCCTTCTAGACCTGTCAAATAATCAATTTTCAGGCAACATTCCATCCTCTTTGGGTAGGCTCAAAGGCTTGAAGCTACTTAACATTTCTTCCAATGAACTTTCTGGGAGCATCCCATTGGCATTTGGTGATTTGGAGAGTTTAGAGACCTTGGATTTGTCTCACAATAATCTCTCAGGCCAAATACCAGAGACATTTGCAAAGCTTCAAGAACTGAACACTCTAGACTTGAGCAACAACAAACTTGTTGGTCATATTCCTGAGAGTCCCCAAATGGATACACTGATTGATCCAAACATATATGCTAACAACAGCGGATTGTGCGGAGTTCAAATTCAGTTGCATTGCCCCGAAGAGCACCCGCCATCTGCCGAAACAGATGAGAGTGATGAGAAGAACGATACATGGTGGTTTTCATGGGCAACTGCAGGTATTGGATTCCCTTTTGGATTTTTTTCTGCTGTGGCCTCAATGTACGTTGTTGGTTATTTTGGTACTGTTGCAACCAGAACAAGAAGGGGCTCTCAATGTGTTTGGCAGAGGTAACAATGTGTGTGCTCTTGAGAACCATAGCACACAAGAATAGTCACAACAACCTTTTGAAGAAGGAAACAAGAACATCTACTACAAATAATGTTTGTATTTCTGCTGATCTTATATTCAGCATATATATTTTGAAGTGTAGTAATTAAGAATATTAAGGAATGATGTTAATCGGACCCTCTCTCTCTCCCCTTCCCTGCCTTTAGAAAACACTAGCCCCATGTGCCAATTGGTTTTATTTTATATTTTATATTTTATTTTTAGAATTAAGAAAAGATAACATGGGTACTTATGTTCCATAAAAGTAGGACCTATTATTTGATTTTTTTAAAAATTTTTATATGAAAAAATGTGAATTTACCATATTATCCTCATTTAATTAATAATTTCAATTCTTAATGTTTGAATTAATCAAGGGCATTTTCTGGTATTTTGAATATTTTACCATTCTTTGCCTTTTACTTTATATAAATAGATATATAGAGAGGGTGGTAGTTGCGCAGAGTTAGGGAGTATCATTTGGCCGAACTGAAGTGGGTAGCTATGAGTGAAAGTCCAGTATGACCCAATAGTTTGGGATAGAGTTTGGGATAGGATTTGAAACCTTTGGACCGAGCAGGCCTGCCCATTCACCTTTTTTTTTCTTTTTTTCTTTTTTGGGTTTTTTGCCTTATTTGCCTTATTTCCATTCCAAACATTTAAATTAAGGGAGATTCACTATTATACCAAATATAAGGGCCCAAATTTATATATATATATTTATTTATTTATGCAATAGACTTTAGAAACACACCCAAAGTCCATTTACACTATAACAAAGAGGCTTTTAACTTCTTACAAATTACAAAACTGCCATCAATTTCTTAAAACAAGCCTAACCCCAAAACCTTATAAAAATATCCAAAACACTCAATAAGTCATCAAAGTAATTTAATAATCAAAATTAAATTCAATAAGGCCAACTGTCATTTTTTGTGTTTTTTTTTGTTTGTTTATAGAAATGAAATGGTATAAGGTTTATTTATATTATTAAAGCTAAGAATGTGTATATGACTAAATATCTCTTAAAGTAATGTCTTGTCTTTTATATTAATTTATTTTTATATTACTCCATTTACTTAAGCTTACAATGTAAATAAGGAAGTACCCCTAATTTGGATTCAATTAAAAATACTAGCAATTCAAATATGAAAATCCAGTTTTAGTATAAGATTCAGTTTATACCAATATTGATACCTCAATAAGTCAATGTATACTTTATACTAAAATCTCATAAAATTGTGTTTGATTATTTAAGATATATCAAGGCCCAAAAAATCCAAGGCTGGGCCCAAATATATTTTCAGCCCAGTATGACACTTACTAGGGAAGAAGCTCGACTTGGGTACACAGGAGTTCGTCAGATGCGTTTACACGAGTTATGGTCCACCTGCCATACCAAGCAAATGCGTAACCCGCCACGCAGAAAGGTCATAACAAGCCTATAAAATGTACTAGCTCTATAAACATGTGCTTATTCCCCCGTCAAGCGCCATTTTGGCCCAGCCATAGCCCTTTACAATACGGCAAAGCTTGAGCACAAGCACGCCAAATAACAGGCCACACAAGGGGCAAAATCTTTATTTTTGCACCAAACCACGCTACAAGCTTAAGTGGGCTCAAGCCACCTGAATGCCCGAGGCTTGTTGAGCAGGTTGTGGTATGGATGGTTAAGAGCATTCACGAAGCCCACTAATGAGCTAACAAGTTGAAGTTTTGGGCTGCTTGGGAGCACCAAAACTCAAGCCTATTTCTTAAGCTCAAACATATTGGTAAGCATAAAAGAAAGAAAAGTGGCCCATCACCTTGGTAAAAGTAGCCCATCACCTTAGGAAATAGCCCAGCAACCTGAAAAATTTCTCAGGAAACCTCCAGCACATGGCTAAAGCCAAATCCAAGACAAACCATCTTTGAGACCAAAGGATATTTGCGTGTGCAGTGCAGGCTGCTAGGAGTAAAACAACCTTAAGACCAGCACATTTATCCACTTCTTTCCCCTACCAACTCTTGCCAGAAAATAAGGAAAGAAAGAAGGAGAGAGAGTTGCCAGAGATAGGAAGGTGCCACAGAGACAGCTGCGGGAAAACTCTAGTGTTTGGGCCAATAAATTACGCACCCAGCCCAACGCTGGAGGCCTAGAAGGACGAGGCGAAATGAGGACCCAGGCAGTTTGGACTAGAATTGGAATCAAGGGCCCAAAGTCAAAAAGCCCAAACCCAAGTCAGATTTTTTACCAAGACCCAAAAATTGGAGGGAAACCCAGTACATGCGAATTGCTCAGCCCACAGCCCCAAAACTCAAAATTGGGCTTAACTTGGCTAAATGAAGGTAGAGAATAGCCCAAAATTGAAGAAACCCAAAAACAGTTTTATCTACCCGAGTTGAAAAATGGGCCAAAATACCACTTTAAGCAAAAGTGACACACTCAGCCTTGGATCATAGAGAAACCCACGTGACTATCTGACTTTGAGAAGTCAACAATTTCAACTAGTCACAGGAGAAGTTGATTGGTAATTAATGAAGACTGGATTATAGAAAGACTTCTCTGAGACTCTACAGCTAAAAGATCAAAATGCATTTCTATATAATTCTGCATCAGAATAGGTGGTCTTGGATGGCATATTGTTTTCTTTCTCTCTTTAGAAAGAACAAAAGGGAACAAAGAAGAGTTGGTTTTTCTTTCAGAAAAAGTAAGGAAAAGACCTTCATGAAAACTGATTATTGATGGTTCTTCTTTGCCAGAACAAATAACTTCTCATTTTCTTTGATATTTAAAAATGAAAATATCTTGATTTTTAGAAAATATGCCGCCCATTTTTAAGATTATAGAAACCCACTCCAGCATTTTCTATAAATATGAGAGGAGGTGAACAGATCAAAGGACAGCCAAAAAAATCAATCAAAAACAAAACTCAAAATGATCACTTGATCTGAAAAGCCTTCAAACAAACTGAAGCAACCAGAAGCTCATTGAGCCACAAGAAAGAAGCAAGCTACAAATCAAAATCTTCAACTTCAGTTCAGACTTCGAGAAATAAGTCATTCAAAACGAGATTACAAATTTGGTTCAGCATAAGCCAAATCAAGCAAAGTTCAGGTTTTTACAAATATGAAAACCTCAACAAATTTTTGAAGAGCCTTGGTCAAGCAGAGCAGGTACCACAGTGCAGTTCCAGCTTAGTAATCAAGTCCAGCCACTTCGGCCCCTTCCAGACTGAAGAGGTCCCAATTCTGCGCGTTCAAAAAGTCTTCCAGGGCTTGAAATTGATTAAAGCTCTGTTAAACTCGAACGTTGGTATCGATTTACAACTGAAACGTAAACCGTTGAAGTTGTTGACAGTCCAGTCCAGCATAAGCATATCCAGCCCAGCCTAGATCAGAAGCATCTATCCAAGTAGAAATGGAAGTCCAGCCTTCTTTTTATCTTTCTAGAGTTGGTTTTTCCCTTTTGAGTTTTGTAAAAGGCAGTTCCGCCTAAAAACAGTTCACTTTCTTATCATTTATTTTGGCCAGAACTACCAATTTTGTACTGTGAAAAATTGTGAAGTCCTCACCAGTCTGAGGCAACAAAAGAACTTACTTGGGAGATATTCCTCACCCAAATTTGCAATCGCTTATTTAGAAATCAGTAACTTGGGGAGCAAGTTATCTATCTTTTAAGAAGTCTATTAGGATTTCTCATTGCTAGTAGTGGCATGCTCGCACACTAAAGAAAGTTGACTTGTTGACCAGTCAATGATTTTCAAGGCAATGAGGAACTTTACCCTACCATCACAGGAACAAACATAAAACGAGTGAACATCTAGAGCTCCAAAAAATCTTATCCCAGAGGGGATTTCATAAAAAAGGGTTGAATCAAAGGAAGAGAAGAGGAATGAAGGAGAAGACATGGAAGATTTGGGGAGAACCAATTAGGGTTTCTTGGGAAGAATGAGCTTCTAGCGCCTATAAAAGGGGGCATTTCCTATCTAGCAAAATATAATAGCCAGAGCGAGCAAGCATTCTCACTCTCTGCTAGAACCTTCAATTTCAACCCTTGTTCCCCCATCTCCTTCCTTTTTCATCAAGCGGTTGGAAATTTGCTCAAGCCACCCATCATTTCACCTCATATTTTCCTCTCTTCCTTCAACAAATCATCCCAAAATTCCCTCTCCCCTTTCTTTGAACCTC
This sequence comes from Prunus persica, assembly GCF_000346465.2. Classification (NCBI taxonomy): domain Eukaryota; kingdom Viridiplantae; phylum Streptophyta; class Magnoliopsida; order Rosales; family Rosaceae; genus Prunus; species Prunus persica. Next base: position 434,815 of record NC_034015.1, read on the forward strand.
TATTTCTCATGGGAAATCCAAGCTTTCTCTCTTTAATGCTAAACTCATGATTGCTCAGCTCTCATGCCATAAGCTTCTTAAGTCAAGCCAAAATATTGATTTGTAAGCAGCTGTTTGTTTTGTTGGTGAAAGAAACCAAAGTGCTTCCTAAGGCTCCACGAACCTTTCGAAGCACCCTTGAGGCTTGATTCTTGAACCTAGACACAGGGGCAACTACACCCATTTGCTCTTTACAGCAACCCAGACCCATCTATAGCTGTTGGAACAAAAAAAGCCCCTACAAGATATAAGAAATATAAACTGCCAAAAATATCATTGAAAACATTAGGGCTTGTTTGGTATACTACTCAAAAAAAGGAATTCAAAATTCATTAATATTTTTTTAAAAACATGAGTTTTTAAATACTGATTTTAAGATCTAAAAACTTGTTTGGTATTGAACTCCAATATATTTTTAAGATCTAAAAAAAATTGAAATTAAAATTACAAAATCAGAAACCCTAGATTCCCATATTGAAATTAACAAAAGAAAAGGAGAGAGGGAGGATGGTGTAACACCCCAATCCAATTTAAGAATTTTTTTTAATTTTTTTTAAACTATGAAATTTCATTTTTGCACTTTGGAGTATGGGTACTTTAGTCACTTTTCATTCTGGAATGATTTTGGGGAAATGAGCAGCACCATTACATAGAGCTCATCGATACAAGTCCATAGACAGGCGGCCAGCTCAATTTGGAGTTAAAACGAAGAAGTCATGATTTACAAAAATGCAGTGGTACAACCGTAATTATTACGAAGTTAAAATTTAAATACCAGATCAGATTCTATCCTTGCATCACCCTCTCCTCTCGCGATTCTCTCTCTCTCTCTCTCTCTCTCGTTTCTCTCTCTTCGCGCAAATCGGCCAGCCACTTTGGCCGGCGATTTCTCCCAACTCCGGCCACCGTTTCAGGCGGGACCGGTCCCAAAATCTTCCTCTCAACGTCCTCTTTCTAGCCTAGTTATTTTCGCAGCTCGAAAACTTAAGGATTGGCGGTTGGAACGACGGGAAGTTTCGGCAGCAGCTGCCACCGTCGCCGTCGACGTTTCAGGCCACCTCGCGCTGGTTCAAAAGTGGGTTCTGATTCTGAACCAAAGCAAATTCGTTGCAGCATCGCACCGCAGGTATACAAAACGGGTCCTAGATTTTTAATTGAAAAAAGTATATTTCTTCCTTTTTTATTCTACCGTTGTATCTTGATGCTTTCATGGATTCCTAAGTTCGTTGGTACCAAAGTATTTGAGATTTCATGAATTGGGTTGGGGCAGTTTTAATTAGATATTATAGGTATGAGAACCTAGGTAAAGAGTATATTTTCATTGTAGCAGAGTTGTATTAGTTGAGTTTATAATTCTATTTACTTTCTAATTGCATTTCTAATTCTATTTTAGTGAATGGATAGTGCTTATTCTAATTGTATTGATATTTGTACATGCATGTTTTTAATCAAACCAAAAGTTGATATAGGATAAGAGCACACTGCTGTTTTGTTATGACATGATTGGTTGAGATTATTTTTTATGGTATGTATGGTCGAGCTTTGTATGCCATGCCTAGCGTCGACAGGATTTTCTGCTTGAAATTCTTGTTTAAGGCTTCAACCTGCAAGGATTCCAAGTAAATTAAATCATATTCAAATTTTCCTTTTTGTGTGTTTTGTTTAGCTGTTAAATTGAAGTAGACTTTATACTCCGATTCTTTGTTGCTTCAAATCCGAAACCAATAGTTGCAAACATGGAGGTTTCCTTTTGTTAATCTTAGCCAGTAACCCTTAACCTTGGATTTCTTTGTCTTACCAGATGATCTTATAATTTTATCCCTTACGATCATTTTACTTTCTCATATTTCTTATAGTTCTGTGTATGCATGAGATGCAGGTTTAGTTTTTCTGTTTCGTGGGTCTTTTTACCGAAAAAGCTCTCTTTATTGGCATGGTTTTAATACTACTGTTATTCCTACACTAATTGTCTATTTATTTATTTATTTATTTTGAGTGTGGGTTTTGTATACTCTTTCCAAGATGTATGCTACTATTTCTCAATGTTCTGTTTCTTATATCTCAAGGCTATACCATCAGTGTAAAAGGAAAGAATCAATGAATGCATAAAAAACGTAGTGGATCTTACACAAGCTGAATTAGGGGGGACTTTCTTCAAATCCCTAATATTGATTAAAAAAATAGAGTTAATGAATTATGTTTATCTGCCTTTGCTCTTCAAACCTGAAAGGCTTCAATTGACTATTTTAGCAAACAAAATATGGTCTTATACCGTATATCATCCAAAAATATATTTACTATTTGTTAACAAACAAGAAGAAGACAACATTCCAGATCTTTAATTTTGAGTGTTGGCTTGGTTAACTTTGACGAGTTAAGTCAGGGAGTTGATCGATCCAACTCAGCCCCATTGTTGATTGGAGGGGACGTGGTTCTGTAACTTTGGGGTCAGGGAATAATTTTGCTCTTTATCAATTTTGGCATAGAGATTTTACAAGTACAAATATGGAGCCCGAGGTGGTTCATGCAGAGCTGGTGTTGCCAACCCACTTGAGCTTCAAGCGGATTCAAATGTACGAGAAGTACCCAAAAGGCCAATCAAGAGGGAGACACTGGAAACACCTCAAGCAGATCATTCAGGCCGAGAATTACCAGAATTACCCACCCAATGAACCCAATTGTAAGTAATACTTATATAGTTAACTTCAAGCTTTCACTTTTACCCCCTTACATTAGTTGTTATTCAAACTGAAAATCTAGTGCTCAAGAAGGTATCCCTCTTTGCTATTTTGAATTAACTGTGACCGTTAGTATGGCTGTAATAGCGCATAAGAAATTTTCTAGTTTGTATAGAAACCATATTTATTTTAGCTTAGTATTTTAAGCATACTAATGGGAAGTGTTCTCATTTTTCTTTTTCTTCAAATGTCCCATGCATGCAGATGTTAATATAGAGTCGCCGCCCTCTATGCATCCATGCAAGAGAATTTGTGATATAACAGGATACGAGGTATTGTGAAATTTTTGCGAAGATATGGATACCATCTGTACTTGTGCACGGCCTTTTAGTAATAGATGAAACTTGGCTAAGCTGAGCTCCAGCCAGACATTCATATGTTGCCTGTTATGTTCCTCGCTGTATAGTTATTGATCTGATCAAAGGTTCTAAGGAGAATTTCTATGACACACATTCCTATTGATGTTAACAAATATATTGAATATTAAAATCTCCAAAGCTTTTCTATTCAAATTACCAACTTCGTTATCAATCAGTGGAGAATGATGAATGATCTGCTTCTGTGCACCATGCAGGCACCTTACTATGACCCAAGGACCGGCCTCCGCTATGCCAATGCTGATATCTTCAAGCTCATAAGATCTCTCCCCAATGAATATGTCCAAAGATATCTGGCTCTCAGAAATGCCGCTGTGGTTTTGAAGTAACATTTGGTACTTTTCAGCTTCCCAAGGCAGGATTCACTTTTTCTCGGCTTCAATTATCCTTGAAACTGGAAATATTGTAACTGTGGTATGTATGCTTAAAAGGAAATTTGCGTTGAAGTGTTAATAATTTAAACAATATCAGAGATACACTAGTGTATATCATAGTTTGGCATTTTCCAGTTCCCAAGTTTATTTTTGATGTGTAATATGAGTTTATTCTTTGATCTCTCTCCCGCTCTCTCATCTTCATGATATCTAATTTCAGGATCAGTTGAAAAGGGAGATTTTAGAGTTATCAATTTGGGCTGTTTGTTATTAGGACTCTTACTATTCACCAATTTGATGCTAAAGGAGGAACAGAAAACAACTGCTCGTGTTGAAATGACAGAATCACACAAATACATCATTGATCAATGTAAGCCAATGTTGCATCTACCCTAATGAAGGACAACAACATTAGGGTTTAGGGATTAGGACCTTGTCCTTACAACTTATGTAACCAAATAAAATGAAACTAATGAAATTTACGGAATTCATAAAACTCGGAAGCATATTGATGCAACCCAAAAATATTAAGTAAACTATTGTTCAAGTTATTACCATGCAACAATAGCAATACCGCATCAGTAAACATGAATAGGAGGAGCCTCATGAGATTCGTCATATTTATTCAAAGTGGCAGGTCCCGATCAGCTCAGGGTTAGGCTTCCCACCCTCGGAGGACAGTTGCCCTTGCAACGCGGTTAACCCCAAGCGTGAAGGCTCCCATCCGGAGGTCACAGTTGTGGGTTTTGCACATCTCCTTCACATCTTTGAAGCCTTTGGTCATGTAAGTCCTCAGCTCATTGTTCACCTTTTCTTCATCCCACAAGAAACCTTGGATGTTCTGCACCGCAAAACCCACCAAATTTAGTAAAACTATATTTGCTAAAGTTAGAATGTTGTTCAGAGTTGAATAAGAAGTGATGTGAAGATATGTATGATACCTGTACCCACTCAAAGTAACTAACAGTAACTCCTCCAGAGTTTGCATATATATCGGGAAGAATTACAACACCTTTCTTTGATAAGATCTGCAATTGAAGAGAGTATAATCATTATTATAACTAAAGATTACTTGCTTAACTGTTCCCTGTCTCTGTAACTTTAATTATCAGGCAATTAAGCACTAACCTCATCGGCCTCGGGGTCAGTGGGGTGATTAGCTGCTTCAATGATAAACTTGGCTTTTATGTCATTTGCATTTTCCCTTCATTCAAGAACAACATTTAGGTTATGTCCTTGCTCAAAGCTTTCATCATGCATGCTGGCAAAAAATCTTGATGTTTCCAATATTTCTAAAGTTTAAAGTAGTACCTGTTGATGACACCTCCCAGGGCTGCTGGAATGAGGATGTCACAGTCTTCAACCAATATTGAGGTGGGATCTATTGGGTCCCCACCATTGAACCCCTTGACACCCCTCTTCTCCTTCACATGGTTAAGTAGGCTTGGAATGTCTAGTCCTTTGCTGTTCTTTATGGCTCCACTGATATCACACACTGCAACTATTTTGCCACCACTCTCATGGATGAGTTGGGCAGCCCAGGAGCCCACATTCCCAAAACCCTGAGATTGATGCAAATATACCATTCAATTCTTCAATTTATTTCAGTTTAGAGATGTGATTAATTGACTAGTAACCTGGTGTTGTTGAGAAGTGCACCTGGATAACGAACCGTTGTCCAGAGATGCTCTTTCCATGCTCATTGAGTAAAGCCTCTGTTGCGAAAAGCACTCCTCTTCCTGTTGCTGCATCTCTTCCCAGAGATCCACCAAGATCCTAATTTACACAAGAGAAAATATTAGCCAACATGATGATTTTAGCAAAGAGAAGAATGTGGTAGGCACTTGTTCACCAACATATATACTCACAATAGGTTTTCCAGTCACTACGGCAGGTGAGTAGCCATGAAATTTTGAGTACTCATCTAGGATCCATGCCATGGTCTGTTTTTAGACACCGAAAACCCAAAAAAGAAGAAGGGAAAATTGATAAAAAGTCTGTCTGAAATTCAAGTTGATAAAATTTTGGTCTTGTAAAGTACGGATGGTGAACCTGTGGACCCGTCCCCATATCTGGTGCTGGAACATCAGTATGGATGCCTATAAGATCATGTATCTTTTGGGTGAAAACTCTGGTGAGCCGTTCTAGTTCTGAAACACTCAACTCCCCTGGATCGCATCCTATCCCACCTTTGGCACCACCGTATGGGATGTTAGCCACCGCCGTCTTCCACGTCATTAGCTGTGCTAGAGCATTCACCTCATCTGGGTCGACCTACATTCATTTTCCATCCATACAACACATATTCATAAATATTCTTACACAAAATAGAAAACAAAAAAAATTGGTATGTCATGCAAAAGATTACAAAGTACCTCTGGGTGATATCTAATTCCTCCCTTCATGGGGCCTCTGGCATTGTCATGTTGAACTCTGAACCCAACAAATGAAGCCAAACTCCCATCATCTTTTGGTATGGTGCACTCAACCTGTCAAATAGTTCCAAAACCAAAAATCAAATGACCAAATTATATTGGTTTCGAACCGATGGATACTCCCAAGTAAACAACTGAGTTACTGAACTTTATCAATCACTAGTGGAGAGAGACACGAGTCTAATTAGATTATACATTTAGAAATATAATATATTTATAATTAACCTTGATTTCCCTAAATGGTATTAGTAAACTTCTCTCAAGCTTGGAGTCCAATCCCAAAAGCCGAGCTGCCAACTTGAAGTTTCTGTTGGTTGCCACCAATGCGTTCATCTTGAATCTGAGTCTCAGTCTGAGAAGCTAAAAATACTTAACAATTATTCAGTGCCTGCTTAGATAGATGAAAAAAAAATACATCAATTTATTTCACTCTACAAGAATTCGTCCAAGTTAACATCGAACAAATAAAACGCACAAGCTGATCAAAGGCAGAAAATAAAATAAGAAATAGAGGAAATCAGATTTTCTATAAAACTCTTGTTGCTTACAAATAATTTAATGTGCATTGGTGCATCAATTCAAGATGGCTTTTCTTATCATAAATATCTGCATTTAACAATGGTGCTATTCAACCAGAGCATCATTTACAACATTAATGCCAACTTAACTAGCTAGCTTAGCCAAGTTGGCTAGAGCGGATGTGCTCCCCACTCTGCATTCAAGTTCAATTCTCCCCGCTTGTATCCAAAATGAAATCAAATTATTAAAAAAAGAAAAGAAGAAGAAAGACATCGTATATAAATTTAAAGAAGGTGGAGCCCCTGAAGTGAGATTATAGTTAAAGTTGACTGAATGACTTGTGAGAGTGATACCACTAGAAAATTTGCAACTAGTGAGTAGTGACTAAATAAACCAATATTGATGATGTTGATCTACTGGATTCTGATTTGTAATTCATAACATTAATATTTCCACAAAAGAAAAGACAACAAAATGTGCTTGACTTGAGGAATAATTTGAAAAAACCCTGATTAGATTTAGAAACATAATCCCAATTTCCAAAAACCAATAAGCCAACAAAACAAAAAGGAGAGGGAAACTGGAAAATGATGAAGTGATCTATTGGGTATTATTTTGATCTATCAAAGTTACAAGCATCTTCTGTCCAATAAAGCAAAAGGCAAAGGGTCTGTTTGAATTAGACGTATGTAAGAAACTGTTTTCGGCCAAAAATAACCCTAATTATAACGAATCAAAAATAATTTGTTAGATCATCTAGTGACAGAGATAACGAAACATTTTTTCGGTTACGATAGATCGATATGTCTCATCTCATATCATATAAAATGAAGTGAACAAATTAGGTCACAATTAAAAAAGCATATGGTTCCATGAGCCAAAAAAAACTTGTGAGAGTTTTGTGGAAAGAGCAAAGCCATAGTTAGCTAGCTAGCCAGGTATACGTATTTTAATACCACTGCCCTTTGGAGCGGTTCATGTATAAATTTTTGGGACATTTTGGAAAAGACAAGAGGAGAGATATATTTTTACAAGAAGTCAAAATGGACAAAAATGCTATTTTATTTTTGGATTTTTTAAGGAATCCTTTACATTTGCATGTCTTTAATTTAAAAGTTGATTAGTGTTTCCGTCTTTTTTGAAAATTTTTTGACTTTTTCCAAGCCAAAACCTAAATTTACTTAAACTTTTGAATTAAATACCAGAAATTAAATAATTAAATTGAATAGAGGACCCCATCTTCATTATTCTTTCTCTAACCTTTCCTGCTTTAGGGGAGTCAGTATCACTCAGCTCTTTTTCAACATCAATTTTCCTTTTTCTTTCTTTTTTTCAATTTTATTTTTTAATAATTTTAAGAAGACTTGTGTAGGTAGCTTTTTTGTATGTCAACTCTTTTGTCACCTAGTTCATACCAATGCATGAAAAACAGAGTATAATATGAAACGAACCTTTTGCTGCAGTTTAGTGAAATTTTACAAATCCAGCCCAAAAAAAAAAAGCGAAGATTTTTGAGAAAAATAAATTGTCACACTATAAAACTTTTCATAGTTTACTTGTCCCTCATATCGTATGTATGAAGAAAATACGATCGCTATAAATTGTCAATATAGCATAACTAATGTAAAACTAAATCCATTTGAAAGCCGGTACATGTGATCAAGTGATAACAAAAAAGTGAAGTGTACAATTTGACCGCATACATAATATTCAATTGATATACTTAATTGTATGGATCACAGGTAATTGCATGCATTTGAAGTTTACTTTAAGACTTAGTATGTACCTAACGAGAAACTGGGTGAGAGGAGAGATGACTCTTCATTACCCTCAAACTTATAGCATTATTGAACGGATGTTCAAAACTATTTTTAGAAACTTGAAAGGAGGTAGAAAATAAAAATGGAGTATACCCTCATTCCATGTCCATGACACATGAAGCAAGATCGGAAGATGGATGCTTACGTGCATGTAATTAGTGTTACTTGTTAATTAAGGAAAGCTCGAAATTGATGATGATGAGGGATCGATCCTCAACTTCTTGGATATTTGCATGTACACACATAACATCTATATATATTGATGGATAGATATAAGAGAAAACCCAAATAAGAAAGCAAAATTTGGAAACAATTGTGAGAGATGATAGTGTAGAATTGAGAGAGACAATAAGGGATGTAGAATATGAATAAATTGAAAGTCTACTCACAGTGGAGAGATAGAGAGAGAAGAAGGATGAGCCCAAAATTCAGCGGCAGCTGAATTCAATTCAATATTATTAGGTAGGTATGTGTGCTTCAACTCAACGAGAGAGAGAGAGAGAGAGAGAGAGAGAGAGAGAGAGAGAGTTGAACTTGGTGGAGATCATATGTGAAGGAATATGTGTGTGTGTGTGTATATATGGAGCAAAAACCAATAATAAGGGAATTGAAATTAGGACAAAAAGTAGAATCCAATTCTCTACCTACGAAAACAGAAGAATCCCATTTTCTACTTCAGAGTTTTCTCTGTGTGTGTATATATATATATATATATATATAAAGAAGAAGACACAGTCTATCTTTCTATCTGCAGTCTGTGGAAAGTGCAAAAAATGGTGATGATTAATTGTGTCATAAGAATATAAGAGAATTGGGTGGAATATATACGATGCTCTCTCTCTCTCTCCCTCCCTCCCTCCTACCTGTGGGATTTTGTACCTCCCAGATTCCTACACCACACCTCCACACTTGTCACTCACTATACCGCCTTCCCACCCCGCACTCATTAATTAATTTCCACACAATATTTAATCTTAATTATCAAATGATATTATAAGGTATGTATATATACAGTCCTCCTCCTACAAATTTCTTTTGAATTGTTTTCGAATTCAAGTGATTTTTGAAAGAATATCCATAAATTAGATGGTTTGGATTATCAAAATACAGTACGTGACAGGATGTACAAAGGTGTCTCTCAAATAAAGTTGTTTGAAAAATCCCTTGAAGCATATGAGAGAGAGAGAGAGAGAAGGAACTAGCTAGGTACAAAGGGCGAATGCATCTAGAGGTAAGTGCATCCGACTCAAAACCCACATTGCACAGCCAGCCATTATATTTGAAAACTTCTACAATAATTCTAAGCACACTAATTAACTAAACAACATATGAGAGAGAGAGAGAGAGAGAGAGAGAGAGAGAGAGAGAGAGAGAGAGAGAGAGATGAGCTGAAAAGATGCAAAACATGGCAAGTTCAATCAATAAAGCAAAGCATGATGAACACAATTCTTAATTCAAATCACGACAATTTAATGATCAAAAGAATCTCCTTTCTAGTTATCTATTAACCAATTAATTTTTCCTGATTAATTCACGATGATGATTGAATTATGAGACCAAAAACAACAAAAAAGAGCCCTTTAATAATTGATAGACATCTCAATCGTAATGGACCTTAGTAAGATACGATGCAAATATATCATAAACATCAAAATTTGGACACCTTGAAACCTTGAATGAAAATTTTATGTTACTTATGGGGAAGAAATTGATGTTTCATACGCATAGCTTGACTACACATTGTATCTATAAAATTAAAATATGTTTGCCACAATTGATCACTTTTGATAGCCAATGTATGGCCTATCTCCTAGCTATTCTTTTGATTTATTCATATCATACTCAACAAGGAAGGTGTCTATGCGGAACCCTCTCTCATTATGGGCGGAATCATGAATTTTTTAACAAATAGGCTAGTTATAAAGCTGTTAACTTAAAATCTAATGATTAATTTTTATTTTTTTTCACTTACCGTTTCTATAGTCGTTTTATAAATAAAAGTATAGTCATATAGCTTTATTGGCTAATTTTTAATAAACTTTAACATAAGACAAATACATATTTAATCTAATCTAAACTACGGAGAAGGGATTGGAATTCTGATGCAAAGTGGAGAGCACATTCGCTCTAACCAACTTGACTAAATTCATACCTATAAAGTGGGCGTTACTAGGTATAAAGCATTAGAATCAGGGGATGAAATGCTCTAGTTTTTCCCATAAAAAGAATGACATGTGAAGCCAATGGAATGGAGGCTGAGGGTCAAAAGGTTGGACTCCACTACACCAAACTAGTATAGTACAAAGTGATAAAAAAGGGATAAAAACAAGGCAAAAAGGAAGCATGCACTACCACGGCCACTAAGCCCTACTAGGCTACTATATATGCCCCTATCTACATATCCAAAAGAAGCTTGTTGCTTGTACGAACTCTCTCTAGGGCTAGGCTGTATAAACATGTTTACTTACCTCATGCATAAAATAAAACGTCATCCATTTGCAAATACCTTAATTAACTATGCATTAATATTTAATTTAGTCGTCTTGTATTGTATTTGATTCTCTCCTTTTTTTTAATATTGCTTGTGCAAAGAGCTTTAATTTTAGGTTGAAAAGAGATTTGATTTCAATTGGAGTCAAAAACAGGGAATTCGATTCTTCATGTATAGGGTCAGAGAACCTACTTATATCCCAAGTTGATGGAATAAAAAAGTAACTTTTGCTGTCCAAAAAGGGTGTTCCTTTTCTTTTTATTATCTATTTTCCCTTTATAATTGCAAACGAAACTGAAAAAAGTGGACAGGGAATTACAAAAATAACCTGAAAAGAATATAATTGAAGAATATATATATATATATATATATATATTAATGAATGGTACGTAGAATGAGGCCAAAATGTTGGTGATGATAATGGAATCTTTGGAGAATCTGTGATGGATTTGGAAATCCTTCTCAGAGTGTGGGACAAACTACCACCTCCACCATGGGCACAAGATATAATAGATTCCATCCATTCGGAGTAGCACTTGTCAGATTCTTTTTCACTACCACCTAAAGCTTTTGCTATCCTTCCTTTGTATTTATACTTACGGAGGAGACATACTTTTAATCATTGCATTTAAAACTTAAAGAACCGAAGATATTCAAACCATGATGAGCCCATAGAAACAACACAAAATAACCAATGTTTTGGGCTGGTCGATTTCCAAATATATTTACGTGTATTAGGCCCAATACACGCATGATTGAAGAAAGGAAGAAGGGACGGATGAGGGAGAACAAACAAGAAAAAAAAGATGTGGATGAATTTCTTGAGTTATCTACTGTAGACGTCTATGAACTTAGTCTCTAGTTGTAATTGAATCTGTGAACATTTTTTTTTTTAGGCAATTACATCCGTTAACTAGATAAATAGTTTCAATTGGGTCCTACCGTCAAACTCTGTCAATTTATTTGTCAAAGTGAGAGGGTAAAAACGTCCTTTCGGATTCTTCATCCATCATTGAACCCAACTCTACTTTCTTCATCCATCATCAACCCTAACAACCCCACCTCCATCTTCACAAGTTTACAATACAAATCCATATCAAACAGTTTGTGATTGGTAGAAACCACATAGGATTTACTTGGCTCTATTTATAGTTTGAAAAATTGAAAAGAAAAATTGAAAAACCAAAGGAAAAAAAAAAATTACGTCTGGCATTGACTTTTGAATTTAGCTTAGCTAGACAAGAAGCAAACACAATTCTCCTTTTAAGTGCTCAAGCAAAGCATCTATACCACTATTCCAAATAGTCGTATGGCTGGAATGGAGGAGGTGAATCATTCCTGAAGGTACGTGAGTTTATCTTTAAGCTCTCCCTCTCTCTCTCAGCTCTCCCTCTCTCCAGCAACCCATTCCCCCTCCTTCTTAGCCCACTCCCTCAAAACCCATATCCCAACCCAACCTGCAACGCACCCCCCATCTCCCAACCCGCAGAACCCAGAACCTACCCTCAAGCTTTCTTCCTACGCTGCTGCCGTAACAGCAGTGGCACCCTTGGCGCCAGAATTAACACCACTGCAACTGCCATATACTCCACGACGTTGGTAGACGTGGCCAAATCCAACACCATTAGCTTTTGCACCTGCTTCACTATCTACGCTAGGTGCTGCGACTCCAGCTTCACCACCGAGCTCACGATGGCCAGCTCCCTTATGATTCTATTTCTCAAATTTTGCTCTAGTTCTTTTTAGATGTTCATGTCTCGAAAGCTTTTGAAAAATTCTCCTTTTGTTTGTTGTTTGTTCAACTGATGAATTTGTGAACTACATTTTGTTGGTGTTTGTGATTAGATTAGGATTTTCAAATGGGTTTTAGGGGTTTCGTTTCTTTGATCATATTTGGGATTTTTTTTTTCCATCTGATTTTGTTTTTGGATTGTGGTTCTGTTCAATCTATTCTCAAAAGGACGCTTTTATCCCTCATTTTAACGGACAAATTGACAGAGTTGGATGGCAGGACCCAATTGGAACTATTTATTGAGTTAACGGATGTAATTGCCTCAAAAAAAAAATAATTTACGAACCCAATTGCAACTGGGGGCCAAGTTCAGGGATGTCTACAGTAGATAACCCTTCTTTTTTTAATACAAGCAATAGTCTAAATTACAAGTCAATGCTCTTTTTAATTGGGTTAGACCTCATTAGCTGGAGGATTGTTTTAAGCAACTCTTTGTTCTTCATTTTTCATCATTTGCCCCTTTTTTTTTCTTCGTGTTTTTGTGTTTTTGTGAAGCATTAGTAATTCTCATTTTTGATCTCTTTTCATTATGGAAGGCTTTCTCATGTATATTAACTCTTATTTATTTATTCTTTTACCCCAAATGGAAAATTTCATAAGTTAATTATAGAGGTTATTAAATTAGTTTGTATTGTGTGCTTGATGTAGTGAGTTCGGCAATTGCAAGTCTTTTCCCTTTAACGCAACGATTGGGCGTATGTGCGCTTTGAAGGAATTGAGCTTGTTGAAGTTGAATGGACTTCTCAAGGCCCTATTGGAGCAGGATGAAGTGTTCTTGTTGCTTCTTCAACTGTCTTTGAGCCTCGTTGAACTTATGGGTGAGGACTTGGAAATTGTCTATACCATATATGACCGGACCCTGTCAACTAGGATATGTAGGAAGAATGGGCCACGAGTAAAGGCCTACATGGCCTAGCCCAACCACTAGGCCTCACACTGATCATTCACATGGGATCAGCCTTCGGTAGTCTAACTTGCTGATCGGGCCCAAAGAAGGCATATGTCATGCTACTTTCATTTAGGCACACATGGTAGCCCCTCGGGCAATGCCCACATTCCCACATCAAAATACTAACCAAGCGTGCTCCCCACTTTACTTCTATAAATATGGCTCTTGCCCCAATGCACCAAGTGAGAGTAATTCGACACTTGTACTCTTACTCTGTCCAATTACTTACACACCCCATCCTTAAGCTAACTTAAGCATCAAAGAACCTTCGGCCAGTACCACAACGGTGCTCAAGGTCTTCACACTTGTTCTCTCCCTCTTTTGTAAATTCACTCTATTCTTAACGTAGGACCCACGTGACCGAAGGCATGCCCACTTCTAGGTTGAGTCCATTTTCCAGCATCAATAGTAATTAGCCTCTAAATCGACATTCTGACGGTGGATATGGTTGTTATGTTCTTAAATCTTGACCAAGTCCATTCAGTTGCCATTTGCTTCTAAGATGCCTCGAAATTGGGTGTGTGAGGTGGTGGAGCAGGCCTTGTTTCTCTCGGTATGTTGAGAGGAGGGCTCTCAGGGGTCGTTTGGTACGGCGGACTGTCATGGACTGGACTAAATTCTGGGACTGTCTTGGATTAGTTCGGATTGGCCTAAGCTGGATTAAGTACTGACCTGCGTTTGGTGTTGCGTCGGACTAAGAAGCTGGATTATAAAAATAGTGAAGACCTATGTTTGGTACTGTGTCGGACTAAAAAATTATTTTTCTAATTATTTCTAATTACTCAGGCAGACACCAAAAATTTTATTAGGTGTTGTTGTGATGTATAATTATAAATATGAATTACCAAAGAAAATTATAAGAAAAAAAAAGTCCCTCTTTTTAAAACCCAAGGTTTAGCTTGGGTTTTTAAATTTTTTTTAAAAAAAAAAAAAAAAGGTTTTAGCTTAGGTAGTCCCAAAATAGAGAGAAAAAAAATCTAGAATTATCTTTAATAATAAGTGAAAATGATAGAGAAAAAAAGTTGAATTTTATTGGTTAATTGATAAACTGAACAAGTATGCATCTAATAATAGTTTTTTAATTTTTTTAATTTTTTATACATACAATTTTTTTTTTTCCAAAATAAATACAGATTGTAGTAGGATATGAGAATAAAATAAACAATGAAGTGTCATTTCTTTTCAATTTTTATTTTTTCATTAATATTTTAATGTTTATTATAAAAGGAAACCTAAAATTATCTGAAACTAATGTTTAATTAAAACAAGATTATAAAAATAAAAAAAAATGTTAGCACACTTTTCCTTCCACTTTCTTCTTGACTTTTCTTCTCCCAACTCAGACTCCCTACCACCCACATGCGTCCCTTATTTTTTCACTCTCTCATCTCTCTTCATACATCCTTTCCTCCCATGAGTGTTAGTGCTGCTTGGTTTTATATAACCCATGTGAAAACAGCAACAAAATCACACTGAAACACATAATTCAAACCACCACAATAACTCTCGATTTGTTCAATTGGGTTAGTGGTGGCTGTTACGGTTTGATAGATTGGGTGGTGACGATGGAGGGAGGCTATGGTGGAGGTCGGATTGAGCAGTTTGATTCAAGCTAAGGATCTGACTATGGTGAAGGCTGTCCTTGGAGTCGGAGTGGGTCATCTCCAGAGAAGGCCAGAAGTTATGGAGGCTGGTATAGGAGTTATGGGTCATCTCCAGAGAAGGCTAGAAGTTACGGAGGCTGGTATAGGAGTTATGGGCCATCTCCTGAGAAGGCCAGAAAACTTGCCTTAGTAGGAAACAAGAGAGAGAGGAGAGGCGATGCTGAAGGAAACGAGAGAGAAAGAGGACTCAGGACTCGCTTGTTCTATATAGAGTGGGTGTTATTTTGCGAACCCCTTTTCAGCCTCGCAATATTAGAATAGCGAGTGAGGTGTTTTTTTTACTGTTGTCCTATACAATCCCATTTAACTTAGTACCCCCTTTTATCAAACATGGGTTTCAAGTGTTATATAACCCAGTCCAGTCTAGTGAGGCCTACCAAACAAGCCCTCAGGGATGAACTTAATGACGGGTGAAGAATGCAACTTGACTAGTTGAAGAATGGAAAGTTAAGTGATGATTATCACATACGGCGCCAAACTATTGATGTCCAAAAATAGAACCAACTTAGAAGTATGCACGCCTTCAGTCGGAGGCGTCCTTCAACATTATGGGTTTAGATTTGTAAAAAAGCAAAGAAAAGGTAAAGACCTTGGCACAGGCCAAAGGCACTTAGATGCTTAAGTTAGCACAAGTGTGATTATCGGAGATAATTTGACAAAATAACAGTACATGTGCCAAATTACTATTATACCTGGTGCATTAGGCGTGTGCCCTATTTATAAAGGAAAAGTGGGAGGCACTTTGTGTGATTTCTTCGATGTCGGATAGTTGGCATCGCTTGGTATGTTGATGCATGTCCCTAGGTTTGAGTGGCGCGATAAGTGCGCATAAGGAAGACCGAGATGACAACTCGCGTGATTGAGGGTAGTCGTCCTAATTGCCTTGTTGAAGGCAAATGTCATGTCGAATTGTAGTAACAAGCCAACGTGGCAATCAGGTTCGATGTGGGACATCTTCGGCAAGTGACGTCCGGTGAGGTTCTTTGACAGGGGGCTGCCACATTTCCTGGTGTTGTCCTTGCCGAATGGGCTCGGTCAGATATGGTATAAACAAGTTCTAAATTCCACGAATTATATTACTTCATATTCATTAGTTAAAGTTTATTGTCTTACTTTACACCTCTATAAATATCACATGAAATGAACTTGTACAACAAATATTTTCTCTCTCACACACCCGATAACAAAATGTGTTCGGAGAGAGAAAATGAGACATGTGTGGGAGCAAAAATTACTCCACAATATATTAATCCACTGGCACCCTAAATTTGGGGAAGTTGAGCTACAATTAAGGGACATGTTCTCCTATTTTTTGTCCATGGTCACGCATGAATAAAATCATGAGATTTGTGGGACTTAATGACCAAGACCTACCAAGGCAAGCATGTCATATGTCTATGATAAAAGAGTAGCATATTTCATAGAACATGGTAAAGCTAGCCTACATGATCACTCACTATCATGCCTATGATAGAGTGATTGTGCATCATGGAAAAAACCACGTAATATTAGACTTGGAGTCCAAGACTCAAATGCATCCATAAGGCCAATTAATCCACCAACACAAGGGGAAAAATGTACAATATTATTCTAAAATTCTACTACAATCTTCTTGAATACTTACTGACTTGAATGTCAAAGTGTATTTTTGCATGTATCGCTCCTCTCATTGTTGGCAAGCAAAGACGGTGTTCTACTTCTAGACATTGATTACAAGATTACTTGTTGGAGGACTCAAAAATTTGTGCTCCGAGAGAGAGAGAGAGAGAGAGAGAGAGAGAGTACAAAGGAGGTGGCTATGGTTGGGCGGGTTGTGGTGCTAAGGCAAGGGCGACTAGATGATGGGTGACTGGCTGGGCATATATGCCGGAGAACGGGGCTAGTCCGCGGTTGTTGGGGTGTTCTGGTTTTCGGTGAATACTTTTACTTTTGATGTTATTTTATTTTAATATTTTAATTATATTTAAAATAGTATTATATTTTTAAAAATTATTATTTTGTTTCAATATGGAGGTCCACATTAAAAAAAAAGTTGTTTAAAATGCCAAATTAGGAAGAAGAGTATTTATAGAGTTTATAAGAACTTTTGCATGTGCTTTGAAATCATAAATAATTGAATATAGGAGGAATAGTTTGAGAGTTATTATTATTTTTGTTATATTTTATTTTGCATTTAATTTATTTTTGAGATAGTGGAGCGCCCCTCTGTTATCTGTATGTCTTGGAAAACATTGACTAAGAATATGAGCAGTTGATAAGCCAGCCACCTACCATTGACCAATTATATACAACGAATTATGAAATGTACCAAGTCAGAAAGCAACATGCAGAAGAAAACTTCTATTACCAACTACGCGCTTTCTCATTCTCATATAAATTAATTTCAACCTTAAAAAAGTAAAGGCTTTCGTTCTTTTGGCTGTCTTTATTTATTCCCTATCTTCCTTAGAAAACACAACTAATAGGTCTTGTTTTTTTTTTTTTTTTTTGGTGTAAGAGCTTCATCCAATCTCTCTCTCTCTCTCTCTCTCTCTCTCTCTCTCTCTCTCTCTCTCTCTGGTGCTGATTTCCAGAAAGCAAAACCAAATGTGTCCTCTGAGGTTCATCTTGGTGTTCTTTTCAGCGATTCTTGCAGGATATTGTGCATGGAGGACGGTTCGTTCTTCTCCCGGAACTGACATCAACTCACAGGATTCTACCAATGAAAATATACCAACCAAAAAAGAAGAGTTCAATTTGAGAATGGTATGCTTATTTCCTTCTTCTTTTTCTTCTTATCTGTGTCATTTTGTTAATGTTGGTGAATTGAATTTCAGATGACTCAGAATGTCTTCTGGGTACTTGTTGACATGGCCAGCGGGAGATACTTGTGGAGGAAGATGAAACAAGAGCAAGTCAAAACTTGTTAGCCAATTGTAAATGTTTTTATTTTTTTATTTCTTTTAATCAAGGGTATATTACTGCCAAAACATGCAAATCTTCTTGATTTATTTTCTTTTTCGCGGGGAAGCACGAAGGAGTTGATGATTGTGCTTGGTTACGGAGAAAAAAATATGAGTTACCATTCTGCAAATGTAGTGTCAATTTTCATTTACCAGAAAAGAATGATCAAATTTGCACCTACTTTTGAGGAAATTGAGTGGCAACTGATTGGTGCAACCAAGCACACCAACTCCTTTCTTTTAAATCTACTTTGACAAAACAAAAATATTGGTACAGAATGGAGATTTATTAGTCCACAAAGATCTGCCCATAGTATACTCCTGGTCTAAAAGAACATGAATTTCTCATCTTCATCCTTTTGCAATGAACCAGTTTACACAATTGTAATGGATTGTAGTCAATAATACAACATATGTACAACACCTTCATCCTTTTGCAATGAACCAGTTTACACAATTGTAATGGATTGTAGTCAATAATACAACATATGTACAACACCTTCTTTAACCATTAAAAGAAAAAAGCAGATGGAACACGTTAGCGTTACAGCCGCGGTTTTAGTTCAAATCAACTTGTAGCTTAATAGACATATACAGGAGAGTAAGCAGAGCACCTTGTGGAAGTGGTGCAAATCTTGCAAGGTTCGAGCCAACCCACATGGCTATCACCACCAGAGCAACTATATTGCTGCTGGTTTTTCCACAAACCCAACTTGCAAACGACAGGCACAAAGTGAGCAAGATACCACCTCTCCCACCTAAAACCCATGCAATTACATAACCAATCTTATATCCAGCATCCAACTTCCTGTCAAATAAGGCCATCAGGCTACTAAAAGTGAGAGATAAACGGGATCCAAATATCTGCAACAAGAACAGGGATACAAAGGCAGATCTAAGCACTTCACTGAAGGAACCTCTCTCTTGCACTGCCTCTCCTTCTTCAGTTGCTTCATCAGTTTTACCATATGACGAACTTTCTTCATTGACATGATAGCGTTCCCAATGTCTCTCCTGTTGCATTTTCTGCCTCACTTCAGCCCACTTATAGATCCTTACTCCATTTTCAAATTCAGGGCTGTAGCTCCATTTTCCACTGTATTTCCTGCCAGTGTCCTTTTGAAATTTAAGTTCTTGGTCATACTGAGTCCTGGTTGCTTCATTAGATAGAATCTGTTCATAAGTGACATGAAGGGTCCAGTCATTGCGTCTACTAAACATGAACAAAAAAGGAAAAAATGGAAAAAGAGACGTTTACGGAAAAGAAAATGCTCTGCTTAGACATTCTATCATGATAACAGCTCCAGTCATGGACACAAGACACCTACGTCGATAACCAAGGTTGATCTGTTTGTTCTCCTAATTCATTTGTGGTTCCAGGGAATTCATAAAGAAACAGTCAGGTATTGGAAATTACATTTTCTTTTAGCTATTTAAACCATTTACCTCAAGGTAAATTGGAAAACATATGAGATAAGAGACAGATGGTCATAATAGAAATTAGATTTCTAATTTTTACGAATGCAGTTATTAGTAAATTACGAAAAGGAAGAAAGAACTGTTCAGGAAGCAGGAAAGTCGGGAGTAAAAAGAGGAAGTGATTTACTTCGACATCAATTAAATATAGATGCTAAAGAGAGAGAATGGTCTTCTCAACGGATCAAAAGAGGTTTCCTTTTTTTTTTCTTTTCTCCAGTTACAAGAGATTTCCAGTTTTACATTCATATAAAAGCATCTATTGGTAAATAGAAGGCAATTGCATCTGTAACATGATGGAAGTGGGGGGTGGGAAGAGAGAGGGTTCGGGTGTAGAGGAGGAGAATGGATTAGCTGAGAAAGAAGATGAATAATAAAAGAAAGAAACTGATTAAAATTAGAAAACAACTTAGGGTAGTGTACAATGACATACCATCCTTGGTTCTTCAAATTATTATTAAAGTTCCTTAAAAATGATCTGGGCATATTAAACATTTCACCGAGGTCCAGTAACAAAGAGGGATAATTTATAATATCAGATTACAAAAGCAAAAAGGTTACCTATATGAAAAAATAAAAATAAATTAACCATTAGTTACTACTCACCTCATATGCCTGACGGATACTCTTGAACACCTCTTCAGCTTGAGAATCTTTGCTAACATCAGGGTGATACTGCAATAGATATGCAAGAATGCACAAGTTCTTAACTATTAGCCTCTGCCTTATAAAGTCCATAAATTGCTCGAAAATCAATTTCAGTTAGACCTCCTAACCGCATGAATGCAGTAGGGAAGAAAATATTATGGTTATATCCACAAATCCAAGTGTCAACATATCACAACAAACCAAGGATGTCAGTGCCTCAGGCATTTACCAGTCACTAAGAAAATTACATGTCAACACACACGTGCATTCCATTATATCATACCTTGCAATCATTAATAAGCAATACAGCATACACAAACAAAAACAGAATCCATGAATCCAAATGAAATTGGTGAATTTGAACACGTCTTAGCAACAGCTTTAAGCAACCAAATCAGAAAAAGCACACGTCATACATGTCAGTGTTTGACGAGACAACGTCCGTCATGGTTCTACTATATAAGTTGGAGAAGGGAACGAATATCTTTGATAGGTTGTGGGTGTGTATATGTGTGACTGATTGTGTATGCATACACCTGTGTGTATCCTTTAGTTTCCCTCATGGAATAACCATAATGAAATAACTACAAACATATTTCACAATAGGAAAGATATATTATATTTCTCTCACACATTTTTCAAGTAATGAAGTCGAAAGTACCCCAAAATTGTCCAACACAAGTGAATATAAGTTCCATAGGTAGTCAATAGACTCAATACACTGAAAATCAATGTGGTGAAGATGGCTGCACTTCTTTTCTCCCCTTCTTCCTCATAGGTGTAACATGGGACACAAGACCTCTTCTTTCATTTATAATGCTATCTATAAGATAGTGTTTGGTTTATTGGATTAAACTTTGGAAAGAAATGGACATTCCCATCAACTGTCAATCCCCCGAAATGTGAAATAATACCAATTGCACTCTTTACCAATTTTCAGTTATCTTATGTACTCTCAAACTCTCTCCAAACTCCACTCTTACCTAGATTCCATTATACCAAATATGAATTACATTTCATTCCAGAAACCAAACACCACCTAATGTCAAAGG
The DNA here is from genome assembly GCF_000346465.2 of Prunus persica. Lineage (NCBI taxonomy): Eukaryota > Viridiplantae > Streptophyta > Magnoliopsida > Rosales > Rosaceae > Prunus > Prunus persica. The sequence continues at coordinate 456,131 of NC_034015.1, forward strand.
GAGTTCATTCCCCAGGGATCAACCTGATAAAGGGTTTGGGAGAAAAGGCTAAAAGAACTAGCCCAACTGCATCAATGCCTCTTAAAATCTATTCATCACCATAATGATATACATCTATGCAAGACTTAATGGGAAATTTAACAAAAAAGAGAACATATGAAGTACAATACAAACGGAACACTACATTTTCCCCACTACAAGAAAATAGAACATAAATATGAAATTTTATCCAATGTGTGTGAATGCATCTCTGTACCCTCCCAAGCTGATCTATTTAAATGTTATTGCTAAATCACAAGGGGGATCCTCTGAGAACACATTACTCTCAGCATGTTGTGAAATTCTCGAGCTCTACAGAGTAGAACTATGTTTGATATACTCTAACAAGCTCAAAACACCAGTTAATTATTTGGCCAAGGGACCTCATATCCCTTATAACCCTTGTAAAGAGGCTCTAATGAACCCTTGAGGACTCCAACCCTTCATACACATCATCATCTCCACCAAGAGTAAAGTTAATTTTATCAGTCACAAATCCAAGCATCAGGTAATTAGCATTCAATTATGCTTCCACAAATTCCTTTTATTTTATGTTTTATAAGATATGATTCTATAAATTATTTATCCCTACAAATGTATAATTCTGTACCACAGATTCTTTGGAAATGCTATCAAGTTCCAATCACAAATAAAATAATAATAAATTTTTATTCCTAAAGTACAATGAATCTTTAATGTTGCAAAACTGCAGAACTTTACAGGGTGACCTCTAGGGTTTCTTAGAAACCAACCAAAACTAATTAAAGAAAAACAGAGGCTAACCACGAAATTAGGGGCAAGTGAATGAGTGAGAGAGTACCTTACGAGCGAGAAGGCGATAAGCCCTCTTGATTTCGGAGGAGGTGGCATGGCGTGAGAGGCCCAGCACGCCGTAGTGGGTCTGCTGGCCGTTAATCATGGCCCATGATGATGATGATGACGACGACGACCACGATGATGACGTTGATTGTGGTGTCCACCGGCGAGTACGGGTTCTCCCTCTTCTTCTACGCTGAAAATGACATGGTAGGGAAAACAAATGGCTGAAATTAGAATAGAAGCCACCGGCACCGGGGCTGACATTGCCGCCGCTGATGGGGATGGGACCCACCAGGAGCTGCGCCACCATTATCCTTCGTTCATGTATATACGGCTACTACCTACTGTCGTCTTCGATTTTGCGATTCAGTCCATTTTCTAACTGAATTTTGTCTAGTAGCACCTTATGAGTGGAGTTAAAGAAAAACCGAAAATAGATGCAATATTTATGGGGTATTCAATTGAGATTTTAAAAAATTATTTAGGGATAAAAAAAAGTTTAGTGGATTTAACCAGAATATAATGACTTATAGAAATTTATTTATGGATTTATATAATTAAGATTTTTTATTTAAGGATTTTAAAGATTTTTATAATAGGATTTATAAGATTTGAAAGGACCGCATGGATTTTTTCTGAGTTCGACATAAGATTTTTTTAGAAGAAATAGACCCGTACAAATTAAAAGCTATTATTTCATTATTTGTATGTCTTTCTCAATACAAAAATAAATAAGAAATAATATTATTTCATCAACTTCCGAACTCTTGCTGCCCCGTCCCAGCATCCCACGCTTTTAGCATACAGGTTTGCCAATTGCACATGGGTATAACCACACTCTGGCTCCAATTGCACAGGTTTGCCACGCTATCTGCAGCCTCAATGCCAATCCACACACTTCCATGAACCTTACATGATGAAAGACTGTGAGGTAAGGCTGTGTTGGGCATATATACCTTGCAATCATGGAGTTCCAAGATATTATCTTTGCTATCCAAATTTTTGAATATGTAAAGCGCATCTTTGACATCCCCAAGATACATTATCTTTGCCTTCCAAGATACATTACCTAGTTGTAGTTCTTTCAGGGTTTAGGGTTAGTTGTGTTCTATAATGTCTATACTAGGCTACCTTGAGAATTTTTGGCTCTGTGAGAATCAGAAGATTAAGAGATTAGAAGTTATAGGTGCCCAGGTCGCATTCTTTATATTGAATAATTGGTCAAATGGTAACATATTAAAACTAGTACCACCTTCAGGACTCGATGTTTGTGAAATGTTCTTTATATTGAGAATCAAAGGATTTGGATAACATCTTACAAACTTTTGGTCGATTTTGTTTTGTATATAAAATCCAATTAGCTCTCCACGACACCACATTTCTCACAGGCATTTCATCAAACGCCCTATAGGCAATCTGTAACTCACTGCATCTACCATAAAACTTACCAAAGATCTTCCAATATACACATTGGCAACAAACCCACTTCTTATTTCTGTGCGTGATGGAAAATCAACAGAGCTAGAATCAAACATGTCATTGAACAAAGTTGAGATTTTTATTGGTGAATTATAGAATCAGAGGGAAAAAAAACAGAAAAACTCTCTATGTGCCCCTCCATGTCTTCTATCTCGTCAGTCCACCACCCCACTGCCCCAACACAGAAAAATCAGAGAACAAAGTTGAGATTTTTATTGGTGAATTGAGGGGTTGAAGGTGATGGAGAATTCACAAGATTTTATTATGCAACAGAGAGGGAGATGGTGATGGAAGGAAGGTCGTTGCTTACACCCAACAACAAGTAGCTCTAGGTATTGGTGGTTTGGTCGTCAGGGCCAGTGCACAACTGCTTGGGTGGAGGTCAAGGTGATGAAGGAATGAATAAAAAAAGTCCCACGTGAAAATCTGATGGGTTAAGGTGGGATTTGAGATAGGGGTTTGGTATTTATACCTCTCACTAAAAAATCTCACATATTCCGCATTTTAAAAAATCCTTCAAAATTAGCAAGTTTTTGAATATCATAAGACTTTTTGTTACTTGTTTAAAATCTTGATTTAATATCACCAGATTTGGTAACCCTCTTTAAAAACTCCTAATAGTCTTAATGGAATACCACAAAACTTTTTAGATTATTTAAAAGTCTTAATTGAATACCACAAAACTTATTTATCCCAAAATAGTCTTTTAAAATTTCAATTGAATAAAAAAAAAGGGCTTATTGATGTATATGCCACCTGTGCTTTCAAAGTTGTCTCAGATTATCACATGTTCTTTGAAACGTCTCAATATACCACCTACACTTTTAATAACTATCTTACGTTACCTATTCCATCAGTGTAAAGAGACGTTCCGTTGCGTGATGTGGCCGCCACTTCTTTTCAATTGCTTAACAATAGAGAGGAAGGGTTATTCATTTTCAGAAAATGAGGTATTTGGGAGAGAAGGGGAAATTGGGAGAAGAAGGCTAGGGTTATGAAAATCTAAGGTGGGGTT